>NC_051078.1:15376604-15504104 GCF_004664715.2 Peromyscus leucopus | reverse complement strand
ACCTTAGTTATAATACTTAATACAGCATAAATCAGCCATTCTGTCCTATATTCAAGGAAATAAGAAAAAAATATGGGCACGTTCGACACAGCAGCAATGTTTTCCCAAATAGCTCCGTATTCCAAGTTGATCACTTTGCAGATGCAATACCTACAGAAGCAGAAGACTCCTCGACTGCAAACTTGTGAAAAGGATGATCTCCCCGCTCTCTAGCACGAAGGGGTTTATGTTTGTTAACTGTGTTCTGGACGAAGCCAGTATCTACAGCCCAACTCCATGGAAAGTTAGTACGGTAGTACGAAGGAAGTCCAGAGAAAGGTGTAGAGGCGAAGTATAAAGCACTGTTCTGCCTCCCTATTTTGAAGGTCCCTGAAGCTAGGTCTACCTGCTCTATCTCTGGCTATGGGGATGTACCGACATATGTCAGGGAAGTCCTTTCTTCCGCCTTTGGCTAGTTTAACTGTTCACAGTCTGCCATGAACGCTGACAAATAGATCCTTTCCCTACTGACAGACCTCTGTCCCAAAGCCAGACTATTTTCAGCTTTAATTATATGACTTGTCCTTGCTCATTATCCATAGAACCATTGAAGAGCGACTAAAGTAAGTGATTCATTGCTGACACATGGCATTTCTTGAGCAGCCATTAATTAGCAAACTAGCACTTGAACATAAATTGTTAAGAAGTGTCAGCAAATAAAACCTTAATCAGAATTTTTTTTCCTCTCTCCCTTCTTGTGTAGGCACCTTGCTGAATTGCATGAGGCAATTTCCAACTTTAATTTGGAGCTTATCAGAAAAACAGAGTATTACATTAATCTTTAAGAACTGAGGCTAAGTGTACTTCATCCACTCTCCCTTCCCTCCTCCAGAAACAAGAGATGACCTGAGCCATGCACATTCATCTTCTCCGGCCTCCAAGTCTGGGACCCTCGAATACAAGAGCCACTGAGGACAGCTTGGCCTGTATTTAAGGAAGATGTGACACAGTAAGTACCTACAATGTGTCACGCCTGCTGCAGAGCAAGGAACCAGGGATGAAGCAATTCACACCTGCGTGGCCAATGGACAGTGTCTCTCCTTACACCCATATGATTTGAATCTCACTAGTTGGTTGTATTCCAGCTATTACCTGTGACTGCCAGCATCTCTGAGCCTGAGGAACTGTTCTACAAATCACCTGGACCAAAGCATAGCCATCAGGAAGTGCCAGAGTAACAACTCCCTATGTCTACACAGCTTCCTGTAGTCTCCCCACAGCCCTCAAACAGTGACTACTAGGAGAGGATTTATAAAGACTCCCCCAGAATCTTTGAAGTTGGGGGACCCAGTGCTGAGACACAGGAGTGGCCACTTAAACAGCCAAATAAGTGAGCAACATTTCAACCTTTATTTCTTCACTGCCTCCCTCTCAGTATTCTCTATATGTCTCCTTGAAAACAGAACCACCTTGTGTTTACATCTTGGCTTCACTGTTTCCAAACTAAGTCAATATCCTTAAAGAACTCACATTCTCACCAGGAAAAAAAGTCAATCTGCAAATAATAGCCCTTTAATGAGAAGTCCAGACTGTGGATACATTACAAAACAAAAACAAGAAAAACAAAAACAGATGTGCCTGGACTGGAGTGATGGCTTGCTTGATAAGTACTTACCACTTTAAGTACTTGGTAAAGTACTTACCATACAACCTCAAGGGCCTGCATTCAGACCCCCAGCACCATTGTAAAAGCTTGGCGCAGCAGCACCTGATTGTAACTCTGACATGAGGAAGCAATGGCAGTTGGATTCCTGCAGCCCACTGGCCAGCAAATCTAACCAATTGGCGAACTCCACATCCAGGGCTCTGTGGTGATATTGTGTTCCCCAATATACTGTGTACCTTAATAAACTTATCTTGGGTCAGAGAACAGAACAGCCGCTAGATAGACATAGAGACCAGCAAATGGTGACACACACACCTTTAATCCTAGCATTCTGGAAGCAGAGTCCATCGGGATCTCTGTGAGTTCAAAGCCACACTGGAAACAGCCAGGCATGGTGACACACGCCTTTAATCCCAGGAAGTAATGGCAGGAAACAAAAAAGTATATAAGTCATGAAAACCAGAAACTAGAGTCTGTTAAGCTTTTAAGGCTTTTGAGCAGCAGTTCAACTGAGATCCATTTGGATGAGGACACAGAGGCTTCCAGTTTGAGGAAACAGGATCGGCTGAGAAGTTGGCAAGGTGAAGTTAGCTGTGGCCTGTTCTATCTCTCTGATGTTTCAGTGTTCACCCCGATACCTGGCTCCCGAGTTTTGTTTGTTTTTTATTAATGAGACTTTTTAACATTCATGCTATTCTCTTCCAAAAAATAAAATAAAGTAAAGTGGGGAGGGATTGAGAAGGATACTAGACATCAGTGTCTGGCCTCCATGTGTACATGCATAAATGTGCATCAGCACATATGTCTCTAAGCTTTTTCTCTATCTCTAAATGAATATCTTAGGCAAGATAGGCTGTTGATAGTGTCTACACTGGTGTTCTAGCTACCTCCTGCCATATTAGTCTCTTTTCCTTGTAAGTAGGTTCAATCTGCTCCCCTCTCTTTATGTATATGGCAGATAGGCATGCGGTGGGTCTACACAATGTGCAGAGACTAGAGGACATCAGTGTTATGCTCTACCACTCACAGCCTAGTCTTTTGAGACACGGGGTATCTCACTGAATCTAGAGCTCATTGTGTTTACTTAAATGGATGGCCATCAAGCCTCCGGGATCCTCCTGTCTCTGCCAAGGACAGAGCTAGAGTTACAGATACGTATGGCCACGCCTAACTTTTTACGTAGGCACTGGAGAGCCAATCTCGGGTCCCTGTGTGTGTTTGCAGTGATCACTCTTACCCACTGGACCATCACCCCAGCACAAGGCCTTCTTAACCTAAAGATAACATTCCTTTAAGTGGCAGATGCTCATGAAATTTTTAAAAATAATATTTAACAATGATTCTATCGTGCTACTTCTCTGAGATAAGATATTTTTAAAAAGCTAGATTTAATGCAAGTAAAGAGGGGTAGAGTCTATGAATAAACGGCCTAAATATCTGCTGCTTTTACCTTTCCTGTCAAGTGACATATTCCCAATATCTCACTAAGTTCTTCCAGGTCCTGACTGTATCTCAGGGTTAGGCTCTTTGGGATGCTGACTCGGAAACAAAATTTGGTGTGCAGTTGACACTCCTGGGATTGTAGAAGAAGGAAGGCTGGACAGAGAAAAGAGGTCACCCTACAAAGTAGGTCAACGTCAGAGAGACCTGATTCAAGCAGGGTTTGGCCACCATTGCGCCATGTTGTCCCAAAGTGGGAAGCCTGCAACAGGCATTGGTAATGACCGGTCGTGCCAGTAGTCTGGGGTACATGGCTTGTTCTCTGTTGCTGAGGCAGCAGTCGCAATCTGTCCATTAAAAGCATCCCACCAACTGGAGCAAAAAGCCCTTTTAGAAAGCAGAGTCTGGATGGTACATTTATCAGTATTCATCATCTCTAGGCTTAATTGCTCAACCCATGTAAACCTTCATGGGAGCCTTTTTTTTTTTTTCAATTTATAATTTGAAGGGCTAGAGAGATAGGTCATTTGGTTAAGTGGTTGGCTTATAAGCCCAAGGACCTGAGTTCAATTCTCATGACTCATATAAAAGAGCCAAGCTGGTGGTGTGTTCTTGTAATACTGGGAAGTAGAGGTACTGGGATGCCTGCCATCCAGCCTAGCCTACTCAACAACCTCCGGAACACTGACTGAGAGGCCTTTTCTCAAAAAACAAGGTAGATGGTTACAGAGTAATGACATCTGACCTTGACCTGTGGCCTCCACATACATGCACATACATGCACATGAACCACACACACACACTCAAGTGCTAGGTTGAAGAGGCACATGGCATTAATAACTTCCTGTTGCCTCCCCTTAAATTCCCAAAGGTTTTGCCAATATGCCCAATGTCCAAATACATGCATTTTCTAGTTATTACCGATTAAAGTAATAATTTTACTGGAATTTAATGGGCATCAGTAATCAAATTTCAGATTGAGGTTAGGGTGAGGCTGAGACCAAGAATTAGATAGTGCCTCATAGAGTCACATCTAGCAAGTTTGTCCAGGTCTCTGGACAGACATTATTGGAGTGGCCAGTTAGTGTATCCATTTACAATCATTCCACTAACTACGTCCTGGCAACCAAATCCCTCTTCCATTTTTGGAGAAGTTTCTAGATGACTGAACTAGTACAACTCTAAAGAGTGTGCCTTTGAAGTCATACACATTGAAGTATGTCACCCTGCCCCCTATTGCCCTTCTCCGAGCCCTGCTATTGTCTGAGAGGGAGGTTGAGGAGGTAGGAAAGCATTCAGACTGCAGGCACCTGGGGTGTGGGCTGAGCATCTCCAGATACTGAAGGTACACCTGAGGGCTATGAAAAGCATATCTTGAACCAGATCTGCCCTCCCAATTATCTTCATTATGCTTGATTACTGCCTTACAAAGATTCCCTCTGTTCCAACCTGGAGGCCCTTGCTTTAAGCAAAGACAAGCACAGAAGAAGAGATGAAAAGAAAGAATTCATGCATTGAACAACACACTTTGAAACTTAAAATGATCTAAACAAAATAGGCTGTCGTTATAACGAATTATATTTTTGGTTTGGATGTGAACTTTGCCTCTAATCCAAAGTGAAAAATTACATATGCATTCATCATTTCCCAGAGTACACACCCCGCACCATTTCAAATTCTACGTTTTTCTCAGTCCATTCTCTCTTTGTCGAAACAGTCAGACAAAACAAACATAAAGATAATAGCACAATAACAAAGGGACATGAATAATGGGAATGTTTCCTCGGTCAGTAGTTTTGCTTCTACTAAGGATTACACTATGATAAATATTATTACCCTCAAGATCAATGAAATGAAGAATCTGCCAAATCTGACTCAATGCCAGAAAAATCTATATTGTATTTACAGATTTCAGGTGGAAAGATTCAGCATTCAGTGCACGGAGCATTTGTATTCTTTTTTTTTCTCCATTCTCCCCTCAATTTCCTCCCAGAACCAAAACTATTTACAAGAATCATTGGCAGAAAGCTCCTTCTTCTTGGAGCTGATACTGTAATCGCTAAACAAGACGCTCAGAGAACTGTGCATCAGCCATCCTTACAGCCAAAGCTCAGAACGGGTATGCAATCCTGAATGCATTGCTTCATTCTTGCCCTGCCACTATCCCTGAAAGAGTTAATTTGTTGTGGAACTATTAGCCAGCCCTTCCACATGGTGAGCAGGAAAACTGAGTGGATCAAATGGATTTGTAAACATTTATGGGCTGTTTTGGTAAAGCTAGGCAGTAGAATCATAAGAGTCCGACCTCCTGCCTTCATTAACCATGCAAAATTCCCCAGGTCAGTATTTACATTTTAGAAGCTTATTAAGCTTCTAGATTCAGCGATTCAATCAGCTTCACAGAATCCACTCTGGTATAACTATGCTGACACAGAAATGATGGAGGGCAAATAGGTTCAATTTAGTCAGAATGCAGTCACACTAGTACACCTCTTTACCCTTCATTTCCTTCTGAATTTGGATACATCGCATGCAGCCGGAAGACCCAGAATGTGCTTTGTAATGAATTTAACAGCCAAAACGAATCAAGCCTATTTAGAGGAAAGTATGAGGAATCTTGTTAAGAGATGAGCTGCCACCAGTTTCCAGGCTGATATAACCTTACCATCATGTGAGGGGTCAACGGCACAACCGGTGATTCAATAAATGGAAACACAACTTACACTTTGGCAGAGTGGCGGGCTCATGATCATAATATATCTTGGAGAAATCAGTAGAACTAAGAGAAGTCTTTTCCATTCCAAGAAGCCAGTTCCTCACCTGATACCCAAAGGAGGCCAAGATTTTCAGAAATCTTTTTACGTATCTCAAAGTAAATAGAAGAAATGTCCAGCGAAGTAAATAACTATGAAAATAACACACAGATGAGGTGGTTGGACAGAATGGGAGCTCCTTTCATGCTGCACTATTTGAGCTCATCTTGGACATCCATGGTCTATAGTAACCAAAAGCCTGAATCAGACCACAAGTCCCTGGCTTCCTATTTGTTAGTCAGAGTCCCGGAGTTTCTGAAACAGTTAGAAATGAGACAACTCACTCATCTCACTGGCTAGCCAAGGAGTGTTAAAAATAGTAAGAGGAGCAGAGATGGAGTAAAAAGCAGGTGTAGTATTAAGTAACATCTGACTGATTACTATTGGACAAGGATTTTTGTCCACCCATTTAGTCCTCACAAAAACGAAACTGAACAAGGTCTTATTTTCATCCTTGTTTTACAGTTGCAGGACCTGAGACCCCATGAGGTTAACAAACCTGCCTAGGGCTCTGGAGTCTGTAAGTGACAGAAGTAGATGTTAACTTCCAAGTCTGCTTCCAAAGACTGATTTCTTAATCGTTGTACAAATTAAGATCTGCTCGCTGATGTATTTGATTACTCTTCACATTTCCCCTGTGAAAATCTCCATACACCAAATACTTTTCCGGGATTTCTAAAGCAGAGAACATTTTTAGAACATATCCAGCTAAAGTGTGGTCATTGGTAGTAAAATAAATACCAATAGGAACACCAAGGTGATAGATACAGAATACTTTTCAGAAAGAGAGTCTTTGAATTGCCTCCTGAGTTTAAACTCCGCATTTCTGTAGTTTGTTAGACAATCTTAGAAGATGGTCATTTTGGATTATTTTTTCCACTGGAACTTTTGTTAGGTTAAATTTGAGTCTACATAAATATATAAGAAATCAAGTTTTTTTTCCAATTACATTATTTCCACATGATGATAAAAGAGTCTAAAAACGTTTGAAATTAAGATTTCTCTGGATAGATCGCTGATATACAGAAAAGAGAAATGATCAGATGAATTGATAAGTCACATTTCAAGGCAAGTAATTTAAACTACATGTGATCAGATATCGCTTGTCAGTTACCATGTCATAATACAAGTACAAAACCTGAGTCTTCATAACTAAAGGTTCTCACTGTGAGGTGCTACCTGCAACCTTTACTATGTAACATGCTTATGATTATTAAGTTAATTATTTCATGACAACCATTCTTTATTTTATTGTTATGCAGACTGGGGCTAGCATGTTCTTTCTGGGAAACTTATCCATCAACAAGACAGTTAACAAGACTAAAAGGACCAAGATGCCCCTACATACAAATCTGGCAGCTGACTCTAGGAATTAATAAAACATCTTAGTCAGCATCCTTATGGCCCTTCATCCTCTAGTATGCTAACCCATTTCTATACAAAGGAATTTAAGGAAAGTATATCAAGAGAAAGTAAAATAGAGAATAAATGTCTAAAGGGCTCATGCAAGATGACTTTTGTCATAGCCTATTAACCAAAGTCAAAGAAGACTAGCCCAAATTCAAAGATATGAACTCTCTTGAACCTCAAATCAGAGGATCCAGATAATTTGGAAGTACCTTGATAAAATAAGACAGTGGACTTAACAGAGAAATGACTAAAACACTTCAGAAGAAAAATCAGAACAGTTGTATTCGTGTGTGTGGCTTGCTTGACTTCTCTGTAACTTGAATCCACCCTGACCCTTCCATAGGTACAGACAGGAGCACTGATCTTATAATTTGATAAAGACACATAAAGTTTCTGTTAGGAATAACCATGAAGAAAATTATATGAGTAACTATAGGGTATTATTTTTATTTATTCTTTGAAAAATTCATACATATCCATAATGAAATGGGCTCTTATCTATGCCCATTTCACACCCTCAACCACTCCTACGTCTCCCCAAAACATGACCCCCAACACCATGACCTATTTTCTTTTTATTAATAACTAAATAGGTCTAATTAGCACTCTACATAGGTATGGAGACATCCACTGGAGTTCAGGAAACCTTCTAGCAGTCATACCAACAAAGAAGAATGATTATTCCTTCCCACAGATACTATAAACTGCCAATACCTCCTTAGTCAGAGAAGTGGCCTGGAGACCACCTCCTCATCCATGCCAGAATTTTGGTTGGCTTGATCTTACACAGTTCTTATACAAGCAACCATAGCTGCTCTGAATTCATAAATGCAATAGCCATGTTATGTTAAAAGACATTTCAGCACTCCTCGGCATACTCTGGCTCCTACTTTTTTTTTTCCTCTCTTTCACACTGTTTACTGAGCCTTGGGAACATCAGGGGCTGATGAATTGATAAAGATGTCAATTCAGAGCTGAGTAGTCACAGTCACTTATTCTCGGTGCTTTGACCAGTTTTGAGTCTCTGCTTTGACTGCTGTCCACTGAAAACCATCCTACTCAGCTTTGATGCCTGGAAACCACGTCAATGACTAGCATGGCATGATAACCCCAAGAGTACAGTAGTGGTACACATACCTTGGTGGTAACCAACAACTCTCTAATTGGACTTAAGACCCACTCAACAAGAGGGAAACTATGCCTGGTACTGGAAACGTGGTCAACTATTCAGTGTTAGTGAAGTCATGGTTATTGAAGGAGAATGTACAACAACTACTTTACTAAGCAAGCATAATCCCTAATAACAACCTAAACATTTGTTCTTATACCCACAGGTGAGTATGGTCACCTCTCATCAAAGAAACTTTGCAACAGACAGAGACTATAAACCACACACACACACACACACACACACACACACACACACACACACACACACACACAAAACTGATCAAAATACAGTTGGGAGCTCAGTCCCAATGGGTACATCTACAAATCACCACCCCCCTGCACCTAACATTCAGGAAATATTGTGGAAAAGAGAGAAGAAAGATTGCAAGAGCCAGAGAAGAGGTTCAGGGGGATTGACTGTAAAATTTTGTCTGCTAGTAATGTCAGAAGCTACACCCATAAAGTCTCACCAACATGACTGCCAAAAAAATGAGCTGAACAAGGATAACAACAATAGGCATGCTCAAGAGAACAAGAGAAAGCCCAAGAGGCTCCATCCCTATGTAGGAGAAATAGTCTTCCCTGTTGCTAGAGTTTTCCTGCCTTGCCCACAGTCAGCACAAATCTTTGTCACCCGCCAGTCCCACAGCCGCTCAAACCCAACCAAGTAAACACAAAGACTTATATTGCATACAAACTATATGGCCGTGGCAGGCTTCTTGCTAACTGTTCTTACAGCTCAAATCAATCCATTTCCATAAATCTATACCTTGCCACGTGGCTGGTGGCTCACCGGCATCTTCACATGCTGCTGGTCATGGCGGCGGCTGCAGCGTCTCTCTCTCTGCCTTCCTGTTCTTTTATTTCTCCTCTCTGTTAGTCCCGCCTATACTTCCTGCCTAACCACGGCCAATCAGGTTTTATTTATTGACCAATCAGAGCAATTTGACATACAGACCATCCCCCAGCACGGCCAAGTGCAGACCATCTCAGACACCTGCACTCAGACCCATGGTCCTAATCATCCTCTATGCGGACCTGCTGGGTAAAGCCATGAGGAACCCAAGAACAGGCTCCCACAGGACAAAGAATACACTCCACCAACTGGTTTCCCAATACCTAATGGTCAGCCTTGAGAGCATGCTTACAATTAACATTATACTGACTGAAAAGGTGATAATTAGGAACAAATATGTATATAATATGCATGTAATATTATACATGTAATAACATTTCATGAAAAAAAGAGGCCATGAATTAGAGAGAAAGGACAGTTGTATGAGACAGTTGTATGTTTAAAGGCAAAGAGAGAAGTGTTGTAATTCTATGATAATCTCAAAAAAAAAAAAAAAAAAAAAAAAGAAGTTTCTCTGTTTCTCTGACCAAAGTCTATGGGCATAAACATAAACATAAAGAAGGAAATTTGACAACATGACCATTTTACAGTACCAGGCATGAAATTTTTTCCTGCAGAGTAGGCCTCAAATTCAATCAGAAAGCAATTGGTTACTTTGTTAACTAACACTCAATCAACTATTGCACAATCAAGCACATCTTGCCAGGAAAGCAGGTATTGAGCACGCAGGGTCCAGCACTGGATAAGACCATTGACTTTTTTCTCCTCCAAAAACTTGTACAGCATCTTCTGGCACTATGAAAACTAAGAAGGCATGGTTTTAAAGTTTGCTTTTAGAACCAAAAGGAAAAAAGAAAATCTTCATACTTACAGAACATTAAAGAGATAGGTAAGAACATGTGATTATCCAAAACATTAGACAAAACACTTTGTGGGTACAGAAATTTAAGGTCCAAATGCTGAATGAGAGAGACAAATATTTCCCCTCAATGTGTCCATTTATAAATATACTAGAGAAATAGAAGAAATGGGGGGATTACACTGTATATAAAAATAGAGGAAGAAAGAGAGACAAAGACTGAAGACAGACAGGAAGAGGAAGATGATAAGGCGTTGACTTACATGACAATGGCGGTAGACCAGTGCAACATCTGCAGATTTGCCGCCACACTGAAACCAGAAAAACTTCAATGCTGCTCACTCCAGCTCCAGAGTTCCCTGACAGAATTTCCTGGGCTCAGGTCGAGCTGGTTTATTCAGGCTTTCAGTTGATGAGATGAGGCCTACACATATTGTTCAAGGCAATTTGCTCTGTACAAAGGCTCCTAGTTTAAATGTTAATTTCCTATGGAAACACCTTCACAGAAACACTCAGAGTAATGTTTGACTACATATGCGGGCCTGTGACCTAGCCAAATTGACACAAGAACGTGACCACTGCATTTAATACAGGAACAGCAAGTCTTGGTCATGGCATCAGCTTTCTTTCTGGCTTACAAATTCCTTATGCCCAAGAAAATACCTACCAGCATGCTATCATTGGCTTCTGGGTCCAAAAGTCATGAAACCCCCAACTGTAGGTGAATAGACAGAACATTGCTACAGGACCAAGAAGACCTGGACTCTAATTGCAGGTCTGGATGTCAATGTAGCTATTCTTTCACTGAGGCACACTTCCATTTTCTAAACTCTCAGGGTTTGAATACAAAATGAATAACCTCTAACTTCAATCATAATCTCCTCTCTCATCCCAAACCAGCAACCTCCCTTCTTCCTAGGACCTGTATTCCAGTCAATATTTATACTCATTTCAAATATCAAATTGGAGGGGCTGGAGAGATGGCTCAGTGGTTAAAAGCACTGGTTACTCAAATATCAAATTGGATGCTAGATGTTGGATTATACTCACTTCAAATTCTCTTTCCAGTTTCACCATTTGCCTTACTGTTTTTAAAAGTGGAACACACATCTCTTCTCAGACATTTGGCTACGATCAAGTGTAGTATCTGTTACCGGTTTAGAAGGGGAATGTGTGCTTCTGGGAATGGTAAAGATGAGGACGGTGCATGTTGCAGCAGTCTAGACAAAGTAACCCAGAACCATGCTGACAGAATATAGAAGGTGTAACCCTGAACCACTTTTTAGTGATAGAAGGTGAAAGTTTTGCTTTCCCAAGAAATAATAATTTAGATCCCAAACACAGAGTGATAACAAAAACAGAGTCCTTCATAGTGGACCAACAGGTTCATGGGAATTTTCCAATCAAAAAAAATGATATTTCAAGACAAACACGATTTGAGGATAATAAAATTAGTAATTATAACTTCATAGAGGTAATAATGTCAGAGCATTGATGGACAAATATGTCTTTGTGGGAGCTGTGAGATCCAAGTAGGAAGGCATAAACTCCTGCTGGAACCCAAGCCTGAGGAGAGATACATATAGGGGACAGACTCATGTCAGACTTCCAGACCCAGAAATAGGTTTGTTCCACTATGGATTTTGATATTGCCCTCATAGGCCTAGGTTCTGCCATGAATCGTCTGCTAAGAGATCTATGTATACCCATGCCTTGGGTTACAGGTCTACTGAGTTCCTAGATCCTGGCTGTGAACTCTGAATTGGCTTTGTAACTCAGTTCCAGCTCCCTCTCAGTTATAGTTCAAGAGCAATCCTGACTATAGAGATCCTGTGGAATGTTCTCTATGCTGTGAATGTGTTGCTCTGATTGGCTAATAAATAAAGTGCTGATTGGCCAGTCACCAGGCAGGAAGTATAGGTGGGACAAAGAGAGAGGAGAATTTAGGGAACAGGAGGGCTGAGGCAGGAGACGCTGTCAGCCACTGCCATGAGGAGCAGGATGTAAAATACCAGTAAGCCACGAGCCACATGGCAAGGTATAGATTTATAGAAATGGGTTAATTTAAGATATAAGGACTAGATAGCAAGAAGCCTGAGCCACACGGCCATGCAGTTTATAAATATAAGCATCTATGTGTTTATTTGGATCCGAGCAGCTTCGGGATTGGTGGGTGAGAGAGATTTGTCCTGACCGTAGGCCAGGCAGGACCAGGAGATAACCCCAGCTACATATAGACACAAGGGGGGAAAATGGTAGCCATCCTTTACCTACAGGCAAACCAACTAACCACAGCCAATAACATACCCTTGTAATTACAAACTGATATTTTCTGGCTATGGTCTAGAAGCAGCACTGTCTACCTGGGGACTCACCAGAAGACCTGCCTACTGATCCTCCCAGAGCAAAACTTCAAATATCACCCTTCACTGTTGAACCATGAGGCAGCCATGCAATTGGTTCTAATCCCTTTCACCCATTGTACAAGCCAGGTCTGTCTGACCAGCGAACCAATGGAAACTACCAGGGACCAAGAGGAAGTCATGGCATTGGTATATATGACACTTTTATCATTAATTGAACCTATGGGCATCCATACACCACCATCAGCCCTACTGACCAAGTTCCTGGAGGCATTATACTTTTACAAAGGACCATATAGGGTTCATGACTAACCAATCCCCTATTTATAGCCCCAGTGGACTCTAGATCCATCAGCACTCACATGATGTAGTTTGAATCTCATTTGACTATAACATCAGAGGCAATCTCCTCAGCCCAGAGACTCAGAAATAAAAGGTTTTTGACCTGACAACACTAATGAGGAAAACTAGAAGAAGCCCTGAGGGGAAAACCTACTATTATTATTCTGCTAGATGAACCTAACAATAAAATGACTTCTAATGACTTACTGCTATACCCATAGATTAGTGCATCTCTCAATGTAGATGATAATTGGCACAGAGGCCCACAAGTGGAAAACATGCAGAGACTGGGAGACTTTAGAGCACTCAGCCCTAAATGGGATATCAATATTACACCCTTCCCATCAAGGCTCAAAATTCTATGTGGAAGAAGAGTCAAAAAGATTGTAAGAGTCAGACGTGGTGGATAACCTCAAGGAAACTGTGTTATAAACACAATAGGGCTAAGACACATATGTACCTGCAGAGACTGCGGCAGCATACACAAATATGAGCCCTCTAAAATCCCATCAGAGACATGGCTGCTCTTTCAAAGGACCCCACTTTGATTCCCAGCACCCACATGGTGACCCAAAACTATCTGTAACTCTAATCCCAAGAGATCCAGCGGCATCTTCTGGCCTCTGCAGGCACCAGACACCTGTGTGAAGAAACAGACAATCATAGGGAAAGTACCAAAGCACATAAAAAGATAATAATAAAGTAATCATAAAGTGAGGGCTAGGTTTGTTTTTTTTTTTTTTTTATAATCACCTAACTCCATATCACACGCACCGGGTACCAATTTCTCCATATTTGTTTTACAAACTATTTTATTAGCCCACAAATAGACATGCGTGCAGGATTTTCGTGCCTGTTTCGTTTTGGTTGGTCCTGCTCTCCCTGTTCTCATCTCGCCACTCCTGTTTCCCCCAATGTACCCTTCATCTCCAGTGTTCCCCGTTCTACTTCATCCTATTCTCTTGCTGTAAATATCGTTCTATATAAATAAAACACCGATGGCCAGTGACCAGACAGGAAGTATAGGCAGGACAAGGAGAGAGGAGAATTGGGAAACAGGAAGGAAGGAGGGACACTGCCAGCCACCGCCAGGATAAGCAGCATGTAAAGACGCCGGTAAGCCACCAGCCACATGGCAAGGTATAGATTTATAAAAATGGGTTAATTTAAGATATAAGAACAGTTAGCAAGAAGCCTGCCACGGCCATACAGTTTATAAGTGATATAAGCGTCTGAGTGATTATTTTATACGTGGATTGTGGGACTGCAGGGCTTGGTGGGATCTGGAGAGAAGCTCTCCAGCAACATTCTCTTCCCCACTTCTCTCTCTTAAAGTCTCTTCTTCTGTCTCATGATCCCCTTTCTGGTTTCCTCGCTTTCATCCATATTTACTCTCACCTACAAACACATATTCAACAGTTGGAGGACAACCAGTAATTTGTCTTTATGAGCCTGGGTATCTTTGCTTTATACGTTTTTCAGTCCTATCCATTTTCCTGCAAGTTTCCTCTTTCTTTACAGATGAATTAAAATTCCATTGTATATATTTGCCACACTTTCATTATAAATGTATTTGTTGATGGACAGCTACATTAATTCCGTTTTCTTGCTACTGTGTAAACAACAGTGATAAGCATGGAGGTGTAAATGTCTCTGTAGAAGGATGTCAGGTTGTTTGCATGTGTGATCATGAGAGGGTTAGCAGGGCCATGCGATACCTCTATTTTTAGTGTTTTGAGAAGCATCCACACTGCTTTCCATGATGGATACCCTATTCACGGTCCTGCCAACAGTACTGAAGTGTTCCTTGTGACCCACTTCCTCACCAACACTTGTTATCACGTGGCTCTTTGATAGTGTTCCATGAGGTGGAATTTCAAATTGCTTTTGTTTGCGTTTAGATCATGGCTAGAGGTGTTGATGACTTTTAAAAATTACTAGCCATCTGTGTTTCTTCGAGAATGGTTCAGATAACTGACCCATTTTTTTTTTTTTTTTTTTTTTTTTTTGGACTGGGAGTTTTGAGGGGTTTTGTATTTAACTTTCACCATGCTTTATATGTTCTAGATATTATGTCCTTGTCGGACGTATGGCTGGCTAACAACTTCTCCCATTCTATAGTCTCTCTGCTCTATTGATAGTTTCTTTGCTTTGTACAGAAGCTTTTAAATTTCATGTTAATTCCGGCAGCTGTTTCCTGTGCTGTTGGGGCTCTGTTCTAAAATTTGATAACTATACCTATGTCTTGAAATGTTTTCCTGTGTTTCCCTTTAGCAGTTTCTGGTTTTATAATAAGAACTTTTATCAAGTTTGGATTTTGTGCAGGAGGAGCTATAATTTCATTTTTTTTTTCAAGTAGACACACAGATTTACCAGCATCATTTGTTGAAAAGGCCTTTTTCCCAATTAATGCTTTTGACACATTTCTTGGGTGTTTATCTCTGGGTCTCTTACTGTGTCCCATTGGTCTATACACCTGTATTTATGACAGTGTCATCCTGTCTTTATAGTTTTGGCTCTGTAGCATAGTTTGAGGTCAAGTAATTTGTTGTCTCCAACTACGTTCTTTATGCTTAGAGGTGTTTTGACTATGTGTGGACTTTTATCTTTTATACAATTTTTTTATTTTATATGAGATTTTCTAGTCATTTTACATATCATCCACAGATTCCCCTGTCCTCCCTTGTGATGGTATTGTGTTCTCTGAAATATTGTGCACCCTAATAAACTTATCTAGGGTCAGAGACAGAACAACCACAATATTAAACATAGAGGTTAGGCAGTGGTAGCACATGCCTTTAATCCTAGCATTCCAGAGGCAGAAATCTCTCTGGATCTCTGTGAGTTCAAAGCCACATTGGAAACAGCCAGGCATGGTGACTCACGCCTTTAATCTCAGAAAGTGAGCCTTTAATCCCAGTGAGTGATGGCTGAAAGCAGAAAGATATATAAGGTGTGAGGACCATAAACTAGAAGCTTTTAGCTGGTTAAGCTTCAGGCTTTCAAGCAACAGTTCAGCTGAGATCCATTTAGATGAGGACTCAGAGGATTCCAGTCTGAGGAAACAGGATCAGCTGAGGAACTGGCGAGGTGAGGTAGCTGTGGCCTGTTCTGCTTCTCTGGTCTTCCAGCATTCACCCCAGTAACTGGCCTCAGGTTTGATTTTATTAAGACCATTTAAGATTCCCTCTACCCTCCTTCCTCCCAACCCCTAGCCTTCCCCCCAATCCAGATGGTTTTCTAGTTTGGGAAGAAGGTTAGGGGCATTTTGATGGGTGTTGCATTGAATCTGTAGATTGTTTTTGTTAGAATAGCCATTTTCACAAGATTGATTTTGCCAATCCAGGAACATGGAAATTGTCTCTATCATCTAGTGTTTCTCTTTCCAGAATTTAATTTTTTTTCTTATAGAAGTCTTTGTTGTGTTCACTCCCATATATGTGAGGCTGTTATTAATGTCATATTTTTCCTGATTTCTTTCTGAGCAAATTTGTTGTTATCTATAGACGCTACTAGTTTTTCATCCTGCTATTTTAATGAACGTGGTTTTGGTGGAATCCTGAGGTTAAGTATAGAACCATGTCTGTAAATAGAAGAGCTTAGGTCCTTCTTTCCAGCTTTTCCTCCATTTTATATCTTTCTCATGTCTTCTTGCCCTAGCTATGACTTCAAGCACCATGTTGAACAAGAGAGAAGAGGGTGGACACCCTTGTCTCACACCAAACTTTGAAGAAAATTATCTCAGCTTTTTCCCATTCAGTATAAGATTGGTTATAATGTTGTCATATATAATCATTAAAGTATGCTTCATCTGTCCCTAGTTTCCTCAGGAATTCTGTCACAAAATCATATAGGACTTTCTCAATACCTTTACAGTATCTGCCACAATGGTCTGGGGACTTCTGCCTTTAAGTTCATTAGTGAGATATATTATGTCTATTGATTTTCATGTGTGTAAACAACCTTGTAACCTGAGGTGAAACCAACTTGATCATGGTGGATTGTCTTAATGTGACCTTAATTTGGTTTGTATTTTGTTAAGGATTTCTGCACCTAATTCCATCAGAGAGATTGGTCTTTAGGTTGTTGTTGTCGTATTTAGTTTGGGCATTGAGGTTTGGTTATACTGGCTTAGTAGAATGAGTTTGGTAATGTTCCTTCTCTTTCATGTTTGTGGAACATTTAAGAACTGTTGGTATAAGGTCTCCCTTGAAAGTTTGGTGGAATCCTTCTGTAAATCCATCTGGTACTAAAATTTTTTGTGGAATTTTTTTTTTTGGTTTTATAACCATTTATGCAAAATATAAAAAGGTTTAAATTTTATACATTATTTAATATAAAATCATAATTTTGAAAATACGATTAAATTACTAAAAATAAAATGCCCTTGTTTGTTACCAATAGAATAAGGATTAAAGTAATATTTTGCTTGTTTATTTTCTCATAAAAAAACTTTCTCATAGACTTTCTTTATATAAATTTATTTTGGGAAAATTATTCTTTTTCTTCTTTGTTTTAAAAAATTATTAATCTTTTAAGAATTGAACACAATGTGTTTGATTATAATCCTTTCTTCCCCAACTCAACCCAGATCTTCCCTTTCCACCCAACTTCACTCCCTCTCCTTTCTCCTAAGCCTGTTGAATTCAAGTTGTGTTGGCAAAATACTCCTGGGCTTAAGGCCTACCTACTCCGGAGTGTGGTTGATAAACAGGTGTCACACTGTTAAAGAAAACAGACTTTTCCTCTCCTAGCAGCAACCAAATGTTAATTCCTCAGGGAGGGGTGGGATTTTATCATGACGTTTTGTCCAGATCGAGCTTGTTCAGGTCTTGTGCATGCTCTCACAATCACTGTGACTTCATTCATCTTCCCTGTTGTGTCCAGAAAACACTGTTTCCTTGAAGTCATCCACCTCTGGCTTTTATGATGCTTCTGCTCCCTTTTCTTCATACATCTCTGAACGTTGAAGGCGGGGAAGGGTATGATACAGACATCCCATTTAGGCAGAGCACTCCGAATCTCTTATCCTCTGCTCATTGACCAGCTGTAGTTCTCTGTGTAAATCGCTATTTACTACAAGAAGCAGCTTCTCTGGTAAGGGTTGAGTGATGGATGAATGTCTGGGTATTTTCATAAATCATTAGCAGTCATTTTATTGCTGTGTTAATTTGGCAGAATGCTAATAGTAAATTCTCTCCTAAGGCCCATGGCCTATACAGTCTCAGGCTCTTGGCCTCGTGGACAGTATTAGCTGTTGGTTCCATCTCATGGAGTGAGCCTTGAGTCCAATCGAAAAGTTGTTTGTTACTCCCATAACACTTGTACCACTGTTGCCTCAGTGGGCATATCTCTCCAGGCAGGTATCATAGCTTATAGGGTTCACAGTTGAATAAGATGGATGATTACTTTTTTCTCCTGTGGTGTGCATAGCACCTTAACCTTCCAGTTGATTACCAGGAAAATCTCCTCTGATTTATTCAATGACCTACAGGTTGTTCAAAGGTGTACCTGTTAAGTCTCCAAGTATTTGTGTATTTTATGAGATTATTCTTGCTGATGATTTCTAGTTTTATTCTACTGTGATCCAATGAGATACAGGGTATTGCTTCTTTTTGCAGATTAGTTAAAAATTGTTTTGTTGCCTATATTAGAGAATGATCCATGTGTGGCTGAGGAGAATACTGTGGGCTCCAGAACCCTGCCTTGAGCTGCTGTCTGGACTTGGCTAGCAGCAAGGCCCATCTTCTGCCACCACTGTGTAGAGCTTTCTATGATTGTTCTTCTTTGGGGGTGGGGTCTTCTGTCACTTCCTTCATGGATTTCTGAGGTTCTTCTTCTTGATTTTTTTCCTTTGATTCTCTCCTTCAGCAGCTCACCTCTAGTCTGGCATCTTTAGAAATAAAAATAACAGTACAATAACTATACCAAACTAATAAATCAGAATACAAAAGTGTGTAACATTAATTTTAAAAGGTCTTATTAATTAAACAAAAGAACAAAAAAAATGGGGCCAGGTATTGGAGTGAATGCTGAAAAATCAGAGAAGCAGAACAAGTCACAGCCAACCTCACCTTGCCAACTCCTCAGCCCATCCTATTTCCTCAGACTGGAAGCCTCTGAGTCCTCACCCCTGAGAGTCTCAGTTGAACTGCTCAAAAGCTTCTAGTTCCTGGTCTTCATGCCTTATATACCTTTCTACTTCCTGTCATCACTTCCTGGGATTAAAGGCATGTGTCCTTCTCAAGAAAAG
Organism: Peromyscus leucopus; assembly: GCF_004664715.2. Lineage (NCBI taxonomy): Eukaryota > Metazoa > Chordata > Mammalia > Rodentia > Cricetidae > Peromyscus > Peromyscus leucopus. The sequence continues at coordinate 15,484,953 of NC_051078.1, read as the reverse complement.
ACATGAACTCTCAAGTGCTGAGATTAAAGGTGTGTGTCACCATGCTAGGCTCTGTTCCCAGTGTGGCCTTGAACTCACAGAGATCTAGATCTCTGCCTCCCAGTGATAGGATTAAAGGTGTGCACCACCACTGTCTGACCTCTAGTGGCTGCTCTGTTCTCTGACCCCTAGATAAGCTTATTGGGGTGTATAATATATCAACCACAAAAGTAGATATCACAAAAGAAAAGAAATCAGTTTTTAAAAGTATATAGAAATGCTGACAATAATAAAAAAGAAAATTATGTAAAAGAAAAAATAACTAAAATCTAAGTTACAAAATTTCAAGTGAAAACTGTCTTAAGGAAATAAGTAACATCATATATTAGTAAAAAGGAACATAACATCAAAAAGATACAATAACCATGAGTATGTATATGTGAATATATGCTGAACTATGCATACATTTTAAGTCAGTAAATACAAAAGATGAATAGCTAAGTTAGTTATTTGAGGCAAAGATTTTTAACACATGGTGTTATTCAACTTTCTATTATTATACAAAATTTGTGAAATAAAGAACTTAAAATGAAGAAAGGTTAATTTTGGCTCCAAGTTTTAGGGTTACAGTCCATGGTCATTTAACTCCTTTGCCTTTGGGCCCATGGTGCAGTACAACATCAAGACGGGATGTACTGACAAATTTTATGTAAATGTCACACATGCTAGAGTCATCAGAGAGAGTGGATTCTCAGTTGAGAAAATATATTCATAAGATCAGGCTGTTCAGCATAAGAAAAAGCCCATTTTTTAATTTAGTGATTGATGTGGGAGGGCCCAGGTCAAGCAGGCTGAGCCATCCATAGGGAGCAAGCCAGTAAGCAGCACCCCTCCATGGCTTCTGCATCAGCTCTTGCCTCCATGTTCCTGCTCTGCTTGAGTTCCTGTCCTGACTTTCTTCAGTGATGGACTGTGATATAGAAGTGTAAGCCACATAGACACTTTCCTTCCAAACTGCTTTTGGTCATGGTATTTTGTCACAGCAATAGTAACCCTAACACAGGGAGCGAATGGTAGAGCAAAATTGCTCATCTCATGGTAGTTGGAGAGCAAAGAAAGTCAGGAAGAGGCTAGAGTCCACTAGTGCCTCCAGGGACATGCCCCCAATAACAACTTCCTCCCATGATCCTATCTTCCTAATCAGTATCATGACTGGGCACCAATAGTTAGTTCAACATATGAGCTTTGGGGAAACAGCCAAAGTCCAAACTATAGCAAGCCCACATCTCAGAAAAACAAACAACTTAAGATGAAAAAAAAAAGATACTTAAATCTTTTAATAAATATACATTTTAAGAATGCACGCTGGTAGTGGTGGTACATGCCTTTAATCCTAGCACTTGGGAGGCAGAGGCAGGTGGATCTCTGTAAGTCTGAGGCCAGTCTGGTCTACAACGGAAATTCTAGGACAGCAAGAGCTGTTACACAGAGAAACACTGTCTCAAACAAACAAACAACTAAATGCAGGCTGAAGGAAATACTTGCTTATGGGCTGTCTTATACTATCTTATTCCTTCCGTATTTTAATTTAGATGATTTCTTTGAAAGTTCTAACATCTACTTCCCTTGAAATGGCTATAACAACCAGAAAGAAACTCTTTTGACTATCTTTAAAAGTGCTAATTTAAGTCTACTGTTATAAAATGTTATTTGGTGCCATGGCTGATGGAGACAGTGGATCAAAAATAAGTTTTTATTTTTAAAAGATTCATATTTACTGCAGAGTAAATATTTACAATACCCTTTAGTTTTTCTTCCAGCAATAGGCCTGTATGATAGAGTATCATCCTTAACTCTTGGCTCACTCATTGTAGTTAAAAACAAGACTCCACTGAGCAGTATATACATCAAAAATAGACCCAAAATCAACTGTTCTCTCTTAATCTCTGAAATGGTTTCATTAAACATAGCTCAAGTCTCTGGGTCTCCCTGGGAGTTACAGAAAAGATACTCTCTGCTTCTCAGGACTTCTGCCTAAAAGGATGCTGTAGTTACTTGGAAGGCAACAAAAAATATAGGCTGGCCAGAGATGAAAAGAATAATTGCATTGACCCTAGTTATTGTATATAGATCCTAATTATATTGTTTGAAATTCTCTATCTACCTGCATTATAAACCTGAGTTCCTCTATGCTTTCTAGTTATATGAATAAACACAGTTTTTTTTTCTTTTTTAAACTTATATGGATAAAGTTTATTTATATGAACTTTGACCAAGACTCAAAATTGTTGTTTTCTTATATAACTCAGAATTTTTCTTTTAAATTCTATAAGGGAAACTCAAATGCTATAAGCCATTAGGTAATCATAAAGGAAAATAAATCTTCCAAGGTGATCCCAAGGAAAAGAAATTACTCATTCAGCTAGGCAGGTCCTTGCATATTGGGGGAAATGTCCATTTCTATTTGCTTTAAAGTCATACTATAGCTATTCTAAAGTCAGATGTTCTTGTGGTACAACCTAGATCACATACCTACCCCCACATACCCAGAAAGAAAGTTGATCAACATTACCAGGGGAAAAAAAAGAATAAAATAAGTGCTAAGAAGAAAAGAGTATCATGTCCACCATACTTACCATGAGAAAATGTGAACATTCTAGGAAGACACCTTTGGGATGCCTCCCAATGAGGCCCTATCGGTTTCCAAAACAACACAGGCAATTGTCATTTGTTACCCACCATAAATACATGGTAAGAGCCTATTACTGAAGACAGCACACACTTTGGACCCAAGACATAGAGAAGCCAGTCTCAAAATGATGGGGAAACTTGCCCCACACTGGCTAGCTTTCATGGAGCCAGAAGGCTGTAGGTAGGCTGCTGGGGGAGAACAGACATTGATGGTGTTACCCTGTGCTGGATCCTGCATATTCTAATGTTGACCTACCAGACACTGTTGTACTACTGATACAGTGGCACAGTTGTTGTAGGGTAACTAAACATTTTCTGATTGGCTTTGAGGCCTGTTACATAGAAGGAATTTTATGCCTTGAAATGTACTCATTTTATCTTGGTCAAAATCCCAAGAATAGGGAAGTCCTCAGCTCTAGGGGAGAATCCGCTATTGTTATTTTGTTAAATGGTCGCGTTGTCAAATTCCCGTAATATTTCCTCTTATATTCACCCACCTGGCTTGCTCTCAATATTGGTCAGAAGTTTACTTTTGCAATAAACAGAAGTCAATGCAGAGATGTAGAACTGGTGAAAGTTAGATAAAAGGCTGAGTGTTCAGCCCTCACCGAGACACTTTGGACCCACTGACCCCCTCCCCACACCTGTACCACTTCTGCAAACGCTCAGTGAGCAAAGAGCTAGAGGAGACAGAGAGCACTGTGAAATGCTCTCTTCATGAATGTATAGCAATTGCGGTTACCCACACAAGGATGAGCCAACCAACACTCTGGTACATACGGGGGAAGTGCTCCTTGGGCCCTACCCCTTACTGACGAGCTATTGCCAGTTGCTGTTGGTAGAGGTAGAATCATTCTTCTTCATGGGTGAAGTCATTGGTAGGCTCTCCATGTTCAGCTGGACACCATGGCACCACACCTATGCGCATATGGACAAACTAATAGGACTTAGGGGGTTACCAAACACCACACAAGAAGACATGAAGCTGGGAAGGTGCTGTTAGGGAGTCAATGGGGTAGTTAGGAAGGAGAAGTTGGGATGGCTATGATCATATTTTATTTTATACATATATGAAATTCTCAAATAAAAAATTAAGAATTAATCTTAATTTTCATAAATTATCATATTTTATTACTTCTTTAAACTCTACTATTAGTGTGTGATTTATATGTGATGTGTGTAAGTACAGTTGCAAACGTGCCATGGCATGTGTGTGGAAATCGGAAGACAACTTCGTATAGTTGATTCTCTCTTTCCACATTTCTATGGATACCAGGGATTGAACTCAGCCTACCAGGCTTGCCTGGAAATGCTTTAGCAAGCCATCTCACTGGTCTATGGTTTCCAGATTTTAAAATTTGAAAGAAAAAAAAAACATTTCTTATATGAAAATTTTCAGCATAAGAATCCACAGGTCATTATACAATGAAGATTGCCCATGATACCTTTGATGATAAACACAGAATTTATATGTATGACCATATGGGTATTTGAGGAAAGGGAATCTATAATTTAAAAAAAAAAAAAAAAAGCTTAGAAATCTCTGCCCTGTGGAGTTTCAAGGTATTTGTATGCCAAATGAACATGCCCCACACTAAGTATATCTGTCCAATTGTTGAAATGAATCAGAGTTAAATATATATAGTAATGAAGAGGTTACTGGAGACTTTCCAGTGGTTGATAAATTCAGGGCTGCTTTTTCTCCTTTGTGCATTTTCTGCATTATTAGCATGTCCTATGATGAATATAAGTAACGTCAGAAATATAAAAGGTTAATGTTTAAAAACCTACCTTTATCCCTGGGTCTGCCATGAAGTTCTTCTGCCCAGTGTAGCAATTAAACCCTTTCCATAAAGCAATGTATAGCACAAGAAAGCAGAGCATCAAAATTCAAAAGGCATAAAAATCTCTCAAACTAATCAGAAAATCCTGTATTCTCAGTACTGAAATTTTGCAGTTCTCTCCTCCAGTCACTAATTGCTCAAACATACGAGATCTAAAAAGAGCAACAGTAAGGAGAATGTGAACAACCCCTGCCAAATCAACCCTGCTATCACATTCTATTCTCATTCAAATGCTCCCCCAAAAGCTTTAAAGTCCCACCGGTGAACAGCGTCCTCCAATAAAGTACCCCATCTCACTCAATGCCAAAAGATTAATAAAGCTTAAACCAAGATAATTACTTAAAAGTAGTCTCCATTGAGTGAGTCGGCATGGGAAAAGACTCATTCCTGTTAGTAATAATTATCTCTGGGTAAATTATTTTCCACCTATGGAAATTATTTCCTCCCTATGGTACCTTCTTCCAGAAAGCTCTTACAGAGAAGCCAAACGCCTGCTAAGGTTTACTTTAAGGTTATAATCTGCTTGCCCGTCTATATCAAACTAAAATTCTTCCCTTCTATCCTTTTTTCTCAAACCTTTCCAGAATAAGGTCTTCATTATTCCCTTCCCCTCCCAGTTGAAAAATTGCATGAGTAATAACGGGTAGAATTAATGAAATTTTTAGCCAAATACCCACCATACAGAAAGTTCTCTGTAAGCATTCACTTATTCATTAAGTCATCCTAGTAACAAATATTTGAGTACTCACCCTTATCAAGCATTATGTGAGGTTCTTAGGGTGTATCGGTGAAAACAGTAGGTAGAGACCCCTTTTTGCTAAGTGTTTATTACATGGAAGATAGGATAAAGAATAAACATAAGCCCGGTGGTGGTGGTGGTGGCGGCGGCGGCGGCGGCGGCGGCGGTACACGCCTTTAATCCCAGCACTTAAAAGGCAGAAGCAGGCGGATCTCTGTGAGTTCCAGGCCAGCCTGGGCTACGGAGTGAGTTCCAGGAAAGGCGCAAAGCTACACAGAGAAACCCTGTCTCAAAAAAAAAAAAAAATCAACTGTTTAAGATGATGTAATTCACTAGGTTATTATGGTTATTATGTTTACTCTTTTTTTTCTTTTTTGATTTTTCGAGACAGGGTTTCTCTGTGTAGCTTTGCGCCTTTCCTGGTACTCACTCCTTAGCCCAGGCTGGCCTCGAACTCACAGAGATCTGCCTGGCTCTGCCTCCCAAGTGCTGGGATTAAAGGCGTGTGCATTTTAAAAGCAGGATTGGAGAGATGACTCAGAGGTCAAGAGCATTGTCAGCTCTTCCAGAGGTCCTGAGTTCAATTCCCAGCAACCACATGGTGGCTCACAACTATCTATAATGAGATCTGATGCCCTCTTCTGGCATATGGCAAACTTGCAGAAAGAACACTGTTTACATAAGAAATAAATTAAAAATAAATAAATAAAAATAAAAGCAGGATTAAGGAATGGTAGGAGGAGGAAAATTACTCAGTTGGGAAAGTACTTACTGACCAATTATAAGGTCCTGAGTTTGGATCTTAAAAATGCTCCCTGCTTCCTGGCCCATGCCATGGAGAAAACACTAGCTTACATTCGCAACACCATAGACAGAGTCACTCCTAACACTATGTGTTCTTGCTATGATGAACTGAACCCCATGAATCAAATTAAACCCTTTCTTCCTAAGTTTATTTCCGTCAGGTATTTTGGCCACCACAATGCAAAAGTATCTCCTATACTACCTCCCTACTGCTCATTCACATGCAACCCATGTACTTTTGGTTAAAATAGTTAGACAGGACATCTTTCTTCCTGTTTCTTGAAGACGGAGTTTATTCTCTGTACTCATGACTAATTTTTAATGTTCCTTCACTACTTTGTGGTACATTTGATTTTCTCATACCTCTTACCTTCTGTTATCATCTATGACCTCTGGGACACTTATCAAGATCCACTGATTATTTGGAAACTGAGCTGATTTTATTTCAGTATGGATAACTATCCAAAAGCCCCCTGGCACTGCCCATGTCTTATTCAGCCTCAGCACCCAAGAAGTTAAGAGTCTGCCCTGCGAACTTAATCTCTCCGTCTGCATGACCCACTCCCGCATTCCCACCCTTGAGTGCTCAACTTCTTCAGGCTCTCAGAATGCTAAACTATCCATCTCTTTCTCTTTCTTTGAACACTCATGTGTTGTTTTTCCCCCTTCGCTGGTGAGCTGCAGTCTCCGAGATGACAGACTGCGGCATCTCTGCCGTTCTACATCCCCTCTCATCCGATACTTCAGCTGCTAAGAGTTGCTGGGGGAATCACAGACCGCGGCTAGTTTTGCTTCGCAATCTGAAAGGAGCCTCCAGTGTTGCTCGGCAATACTTTTTCTTACTGTCTTTGTTCAATTTCCTCTCCCACTCCCCGAGCAGTGATTCCAGGGCTCCGTGGCTATAATCAATCCTTACCCACTCATCATGACCACCACAGGCCCCATCCCTTTCCATACCACCAGAATGTGTCCTATTTCAAAGAGAAAATAGAATCCAATACACAAAAACTCCTCTGCTTCCAAATTCCTGACCCCAGAATTTAATTCGCCCGTGTCTGTAGCTACTCCTTCCTTTCTTGCTGCCCCATAGACACAGCCATCACTGATTGTATTTAAGATTTACCCCCATACTCATGTTCTGGGCCCATCATCTCTTATCTCCTCTCAAGTCCTGCTTTATCGTGGATATCATCTGTCTCCTAGGTGGTGAGCCTAGGTTATCTCGCACCTGGCTCCTCTGCGCAGCGGGTAAGCATGTGCTTGTGTTTGAAAACAAGCTAGCTTACAGACACCGTTCCTCAGATATTTTTTGAATCAGAAATTCTTTATCTTCAAGGAATCCTTCTGTTTCTTGCAAGTGAGGTTCGAGCATTCTTTTGTCTGGAAGATCACTCTTGCTGGAAAACACCACCCTATCTGAATTTCCTCAGCATTTTTGAGTAACATTCTTAAGTCACCTATTCCATAATGTACTATACTATACTTTTCCCTTCCTTTGTATGGTTGATTTAACACTTTCATATAGCACTGTTAGTATTCAAAACTCTATTCATAGAACATTAAACTATGAAAATATTTAATAATATCAAGCTATAAATATTTATCCATTCAAAAATTTGCATGTACTACCACAGCCTTAAAGGAAAAATCCATAATGATATGATGTATCTTGGAATTTCCATGACACACTTTCACAGACTAAGTGGTAACCTTGTTCATAAAATGATTATTTGATATGTTCTCTAAAAACACAAGTGTATGCATGGGAGCTAGACCTCATATAATCTTCATGTCGATGTAAAATATATAACATCCCATTTTGTTCCATAGAATGAGAGGAAATCATATTTGATATGATAGCTATGATATATGAAAAATAATACTCAGCCTCATTTACACTTCAAAATCTCTTGGAGATGTATCAAGCTAAAGTCCTTCATATTATTTTCCATTCAATTAAACACTGTTCCCTCCACTATTATAAGAGATTTCTATTTCATCTACTGAACACCAAATGAGGCACTTGGTCTGCGTTCTATAATGTACTGATGAATCTTTAAGCTCTGGATCACTGTTAGCTGGTGAGATACAAAAGGGAGGTGCATAGGGGCTGGCACTGAGATTGATTCACAGAACTACACATTCCTGTGTCTTAACCGAAGTCACTGCTAGCACACTTATCAAGTGGAACAGGGGTAGAGCTTCTCCAGGGTCTGATGCTGCCACATGTCCATGAATAGGAAAGCATTAACTATAAGACAGAATGTTATACATACCATTAAGAAATTTTAAATTCTGCCAATCACATTATATCATGCCATCAGTCATAACAATTTTAAGAATTTTAAGACTCTTAGAACCAATACATGCACTGTTTTATACAAGCTGTAAAATCCTCAAGAACAAAAAACTTCATCTTATACTCTGCACATATCTTCATATATAGTATAAAATGCATTTGTTGAATTTAATATATGAGTGTGTGTGTGTGTGTGTGTGTGTGTGTGTGTGTGTGCAATTCAAATTTTCTCATGCGTTATGGACCTCTATCAACCTATGAAGAGTCAAATGAATCAGGAAGTTAATGCCAGAAGAATTTTTCTTAAGTTCAGAAATAATTTTGTTTGAGTACATAAGAAGATTCCTCATTATTGAAAGTGTAAAGTCCCAAGCATAAAACATTTTGATCCCTAAATGTAAGTAAATGCAATTTCATGAAACTTAATACTAAAAAAAAACAGGAATAGAAGGCAATAGGTCCCAGAAAGTAAACAATTGATAATACTTAGTATAAACTTCTGGGTCAGAGGATATTTCAGTCTCTAGTTCTGATCGTCCCACGAGAATTACTTCTGCAGGTGTTTTCAATACTGTCCACTCCCTTACTAGCTGAATCCCCTACCCACAGAGAGTCCGAAACACACGCAGTGTTCTTCAAGCTACCACTGGGCCTGGATGTTAGGTTAGTCATAGCCCAAAACAGAAATTGGACCCATCTCACAAGTGAATATGATCACAGAAGTAAAATTAGCTTCCCTAATTCTGAATTTGTGTCTAAGTGAGTCAGATGAGATTAGTATCCCCCCCCCCAAAAAAAAAAAAAAGAAACAGGTGAAGGAGACCACTGTGGTGGTATTGTGTTCCTCAAAATATTGTGTACCTTAATAAACTTATCTGGGGTCAGAGAACAGAAAAGCCACTAGTTAGGCAGTGATAGCACACGCCTTTAATCCTAGCATTCCAGAGGCAGAAATCCATCTGGGATCTCTGTGAGTTCAAGGCCACATTGGAAACAGCCAGGCATGGTGACTCACGCCTTTAATCCCAGGGAGTGGTGGTAGAAAGCAGAAAGGTATATAAGGCGTGAGGATCAGAAACTAGAAGCATTTGGCTGGTTAAACATTTGGCTGGTTAAGCTTTCAGGCTTTTAAGCAGCAGTTCAGCTGAGAGCCTTTGGGATGAAGACACAGAAGCTTCCAGTCTGAGGAAACAGGACCAGCTGAGGAATTGGCAAGGTGAGATAGCTGTGGCTTGTTCTGTCTCTCTGATCTACCAGCATTGACCCCAATAACTCACCTCAGGTTTGATTTTATTAATAAGAACTTTTAAGATTCATGCTACAGACCACTGCTGTAAGACTTCCATGCCTAAACCTTGTGCTCTAGATTCTCAACTACGCAGGATCATCAGCCAATTACCAGCTTCTATTTTCTATTTAAAATGAGTTCTTGGTGCCTGGGTGATCTCTTTTGTTATATCTCAGGAAATAGATAAATATCAACAAAGCCCCACCCAAAACCTTTAAAAATGAGCCTTCTCTCCAAAATCCTAGAGCCACCCTACCATTGTGACCATATGGTCATACCTAGCTATATCCACATCCATTTCCTTTGCCTCTCTTCCCCCAACTCCTGGTTTTTTTGTGTGTGTGTGTGGTTTTTCTTTTTTTTGGGGGGGGGGCGGGAGACTGGCCACTAATCCCTAGACTTGTCATTTCATGTCAATATATGAAAAACAAGTTGCACAGACCTATTAATGACTTCAAAGAAATTTCAAGGGTGGATGAAAAGGAGTTTGTGATGAAACATGGATTCAGAGGAAAGAATTCTGAATAGAAATAGAGAGAAAATAAAGAACTATTGCAAGTGCATGTCCTTATATTCAAAATTTATGACACTTTCTCAAAATTTTGATATATATCTATATGGTCTACTGACAAAATTAAAACATAGCATCTTATATTGCTTGTTAGAAACACACAGGACATGCCAAAGGTAATGGCACACACTTGTATTCCCAGAACTTGGGAAGCTGAGACAGGAGGATCTCAAGCTCAAGGTAAGCACAGACTACATAGAGAGACCTTGTCCCAAAATAGGATTTTTAAATTTTTTAAGAAATATATAGAGTTCTACTACTCCAGAATCCTAGACTTTTAAAGATAGGTGGAATGTTAGTGATTAAAATCATTCCTGATATTTCACATATAAGGAAACTAAAATCAAAATATTTTTCATCAGCCGGGCGGTGGTGGCGCACGCCTTTAATCCCAGCACTCGGGAGGCAGAGGCAGGCGGATCTCTGTGAGTTCGAGGCCAGCCTGGGCTACCAAGTGAGCTCCAGGAAAGGCGCAAAGCTACGCAGAGAAACCCTGTCTCGAAAAACCAAAAAAAAAAAAAAAAAAAAAATATTTTTCATCAGTTGCCTAATAATTTTAGCCATTGATTAAGACTCAGTTTTACCAAAGAAACCTCATCATGGAGCCTGATCAGAGCTAAGAAATAGAAAGAGAAAGGGCAGTTTTACTCTTTTGTAACTTGTTTGATGGGAGGGTGTACTACAAGATTACGTAGAGACACGCAGAACACATGCAAATGGAATGCTCGCAGGAACACTTGAAATCATACACAAAGAAATGCTCTAGGAAACTGGGAGGCCTGTGTCGTTATTGTTTAATAAAAACAGCTTGATATTTCAATATAAAAGCAAGAATGGCTGGGATGTGAGCAAGCATCTCATTAAAAACCACTTTTCCCTTCTGCTTTTCAAGCCTCATCAGAATATGAAAGGAAACAGTGCATTCTTTTTCACTTAGGAACTATCAGATATTCTATTATGGTCATCCTTGATTTATTCTAAAAGCCAAAGGATTTTGAGCACCAACTCTATCAGGCATACAACTAGATTCAACATCTTCACACGTATACATTCAAGTATCTATCCACATATACAAATTATCATTGCAATTTGTGCTTCAAAAACTGAAAAACTAGTGTTGTAAGGCAGATTTGAGTGTACTTTTTTAAAAACTGCTCCATCTATGTGGATATATATATATATATATGAGCTCATCCTTTAGAATAAAACAAAATTAATCCCTCAGGTAAACTCCTCTTAACAGAATCAACTTAATTTTATGTGACAGTGTCCTTCCCAGAACTGCAGATTCAATGAACGTAGCAGGTCCTGATCTTGGGTTTTAACAGATGGCCTCAACAGTATGACGGTAACAGAATCTGACATGTGTTGTTTCAATGATCTCTTTTCCTCTTGGAAAAGTATGGAAGCGTTGGATCCCGTGTGTTCCTTCAGATTGTTATTTCTGGCACGCTCCTCTTGGCATATGTTATGATGAACCATTCATAACAAATTAAATTTTCATTAAGGTGAAAAAAAAAAAACTTCATAATCCATAAGCCTACAATTTGTCCCAGTTCCCAAGGTAGCATTTTCTGTGCAAAGGGACCAGTTATACAAGTAATTGAGTGTAGAGCTGGTTTGGGTTTATTTTTTAAGAATTAGCTGTTTTACTAAAGAGGGATGGGGTAACAGAGAGGCCTGCAATCCGAGAAATGGAAAAAGGAACAAGATGCCTGAAAAAAATCTGTGGCCTCAATCTCAAAGCATTCTCCAGGGACACAGTAATCATAGGCTCCCGGGAAACACATCAAAAGAAGCTAAGCCACATGATGCCACTTGAATGGCACCACATGGGCTGGATACAAAGACCAGCTGGAGCAGGCAGAAGTCCTGCACCTTTAAGGTAGTGCTTTAGAGCTGATTGTAACTGTAATTAACAGCTTCCTCTAACTGTGAGATGGAATTTTCCTGAAGGACTCAGTGGTTTTACTCACTGGCTGGTTTAGTAAAATGGGATTTCAAACAGCACAGAGCTTTCAACCCAAAGCAGCTAAATCTAGTTAAAGCAGAAACATCAATGATTTTCGGTGAGTGCACATCACAGGAACGCCAGGGCATTCTAAACCACTGCTGATTGCTTCTTCCAGAAGCAAGCCGAAATGAAGCAAGGACCGGAGAGAAGGAGAAAGCTATCCCAGGCTTCTCTCTTTCTGAGGTTACACTTAACTCTCATATAATTTTTTTGCCTATGATAATGTATTCAAGCCTACTTAGTAACTGGCAAACCACTTATTTTTCAGGAACACTTAGAAATATTGGCTCACAGTTGGGAGAGAAATTGGACTCTTGACCTTGTCTCACCCCGAGTACAACCTTTAGTTTGGCGATATTTCAAAACCTGCAGTGGAAGAGAGGGGCTCTTTCTCTACGAGCTTTGGGCTGCAAATGGGCTTCATTAGACTCTTTTCAATATTCTTTCTCTTGAAAATTGAGTTTAGCCACTCACAAAGAGACTATAATAACATGTAAGCTGAAGTCCAAGTCTGTGTGGGATAAACAGATTTAATGTTGAATACCTTGTTATAATAAGTGAAAAAGAATTACCTTTGCTTACAAAATAAACAATTTCTACTCTCCCAGGAGGTTTCAAGTAGGAGCCATAGAGAAAAAGAAAGCTAAAAAAATAATAATAACAATAAAAAAAAATAAACAGGCAAACAAAACAAGTCGTGTGAATGCAGTGAAAAACCAGGTATTTGTCAAGAGTGTTCTCTGCCTGGATGCTTACTGGAAAGGAGATTAAAAGATCCAGTAAAGGGGTTAATAACAAGTGACTGTCACTCCATGGATGAGCTGCTGTGGAACATGTAACCAGAAAGGGAATATCAAGAAACTCAGTGCTTTGTAGACATCATCCAAAACCAGAAATGACAGCTCTGAAGCAGAAGGTGACAAGAGCATCTGAGGGCCCTAGAGAGACGCAGGAGAGGGAAGATGCAGGACAGAAAGGTCCACAGGCCAAGCGGAGCCTTGGAATAGTGCCGTGCTTTGAGACCGCATCTCAAACGCCATCTGCAATGCTCTTGTCTTTACGGTTTGAATCCTTGAGAACGAAGTTCAAAATGGCATTAGCTTTTGTCAAAGTCCAAGTAAAAGGAAATGGATGTGGGGCTTCCAGGTGGCTTCGCTGGTGATAGCACTCCATGGTGAGTCTGACAACCTGACTTGGATCCCAGCACTCAGGATCCAAGTGGAAAAAGAGAACAGATTATGACCTACATCTGTGCCACACCTACCTATACCATACACCTATGTACACACAATAAAAACTAAACAAAAATAAAAAGCTCCTAGCAAATTTCCAGTTTTTTTACCTGAAAAGGCATATGAAAAGAATGGCTAAAAAAAAATGACCTCAGACATCCATTTTTATGGCACGTGTAGTTTTAAAAATAAAGCAAATCGGGCATGTTTTTTAAAAAATGATAATTCTTTCTTGAATTACATCTGAGTAAGACATTCTGGTAGGATTTCTAAGATGCTGAAGACTTTAGAAATGTTAAATTGATTTTTTTTTTAAGGTTTTCCAAAAGAACCACTTTTGGGTTCTTTTGAAATAAAAGGGAAATACCAATAAATGCATAAAATCCAAATTTGGAAAGACTATATTTTATTATATATTACATTATATACATACACTGTATGTATGTGATATGTGTGTATATGAATGTGCTCATTTGTGTATAAAGAGACTGACTTGGGCCTCACCTTCTATCACTCTGTACCTCAGTTGTTCGGCTTTTTGCTTGTTTTTTTCCATGGGTCTGGGGATCTGAACTCAGGCAACTCACACTCGAAGATCAAGTGCTTTATCCTCTGACCCCAGGATCTATTTTCTAACTACAGTGCAATTAAAGAGGTCAACTAAAAAAAAAAAAAAAAAAAATCACAACTTCTGAGACCTAAAATTGTCTACCCAGAACTCTTGGGTCAAAAAGCCATTGAAAACTATAGTAGACTATTGGGAGCAACCAATGAAAGAAATAAAAATGGCTACCTGGATGAACCCCAAATAGAAATACTATGGGCTTAAAAAAAAAATAGTGAGTGAACATTTGCTGTGAGGAACTTGAGAAACCACTGGAACTCCTTCTGGAATGTCTCTTTATCCTCCTCACCATCCCAGTAGACAGCACCATTATCTGCCTCTTCAACCCTAACCCCCTGTACCATCCTTCATTCCCCCTTTCCCTGCTGATACTAACTTGGAAATGAAATTTAAATTCTTCTACTTGTCACCCCACATTCTGAGGCCATCTTCTCTCACTTAGACCACTATAATGTCCTCCTCATTCCCCTTCTACTCACGTCTCCTCAAAGCCACTCTCTACCCAGTGGCCATGAGGATTTGTTCAGAAAATTACCTCAAGTCATTCCTATAAGGACTGTTCAATGACTTCTCATCATGTGCATAAGAAAATAAACGCAAACTTCCCATCAGTATGTTACATCAAAGACTGTGTAGACAGGAAACCACATGTGGTGGACCATGCCTCTGATTCCAGGATTTGGAAGGCTGAGGCAAGAAGAGAGGCCAAAGAGACAAAGGACTCAGGGTCACAGGGTCATTTTAAATTTTGTTTTAATTCATTAACAACATTTGGGAAAATAAATGGAATTGTATATTAAAATTTCAATGCCTGGATTTTCCTGAAATTTTTAAAGCACTGTCGATAATAGACCCATGTTTCCGTAGGATCAATTACATTGAGTGGTCTTTATAACCTCATCTAACTTCCAGAACTGAGTCTTAGAATCAAAACTTCCTTTTTTTTCCTTCCCAGCTTCATTAAGGTATAATTGACAAAAGAACTATGTGTATGTATATGACACAATGTCTTGGCATATGTGTGAATCAGTCATTACTAAATCAAGGCAATTAACCTATCTGCCACCTTACTTGATTTGTTTAACATTTTTTAATAGTGAAACCACTTGAAATCTACTTTGTTGGAGGAGGGAATGGAGGGTGGGTTGTGGGGAGGAAGGCTGGAGGGGCGGGAGGAGGGGAGAGAAGGGGATCTGTGGTAGGTATGTAAAATGAATAAAAAACTCCTTAATAAAAAATCTACTCTCCTAATATAGATATCCAGAATTTACCCGAAATATACAATGTTTAGGTGAAACATTTTGACCAACTTTTCTCCATCATCCCTATCAACCATTCTTCATGCCCAAGTGTACAGTCTCTTTTCCATGTCACATCATAAATACTTTTCTGAATATATTTCACTATAGGAAAAAAGTGAAATTTACATGGAAAGGGCCACATTTTTCTGACCCCCCTGGTTCATTTTGTTTATAATACCTGCTCCAAACTGACTCAAAATGAAAAGCATCCTTGTTTTCCCACAATGCACTAAAGAGATGCTTCTGAGCTGCTAGATGCTTGGGAACTGTTGACTCCCTAGCATCACATAGAAAAAGAAAAGTTTCAGGATTAAAGTAAATTCACTTTTCATCTTGGTTTATCAATGCCAGAGAAGAAAGAAAGATGGGGAGGAATAGAGGAAAGAAGGGAGAAGAAAGGAGGAAGGGAGAGGAGGGGAGGAAGAGGGGGGGAAGAAAGGAAAGCAAAGGTACATTTGTGAAGGGCTGTCACACACCTGAAACCATATTTGACACATTAGGACACAAAAAATTAATGTTGAAAATAAAAGGAGTCCTTTAAGGGCTGAAAATCCAGCCACAAAAACAGAAAATGTAAGACAGCCAGAAAATGATTAATATCTATATACTACAGTGTACATGCCATGGTAATTCAAAAAAGTGTAAGCCAGGATTATAAGAGGAAGGAAAAGTCATGGTTAGTAAAGGTGATTGAGAGTAAAACAGTATGTCTAGGCAAACAGAAATCCTAGACCCAATGGATCTGGGCAGGAAGGAGAACAGAGTGGAGCCTATAGCTTGACAAAGAGAATCGTCTTCCTGGCTAACAGGAAGGTGCTGTTATATAGTATAACAATACGTTCTTCTCTGTGTATCACAGACGTGCGTTCATTAACACTGCTGCTAGTAGGTGCTGGAGAAATAATCTGCCATTCACAGACCTCAAGCTCCCGGCAGATGGAGACCGTATTATCCATGACTCACCCGGACCATTTGAAACATCTTCAAAATGCTCTCTACCCACAAAGCAGAAAGAAATGGTAATAACAATACATTGTCTTTGGACAGAATGCTTCGGGAAATAGCTGGAAGTTTCTTGCGACAGAAATTACATGGATTCCTGTGTCTCCATGAGAGAAGTAGCTGAAGAGCTTTTCTCTGTGATTCAGACAGGATGAATAAAGTTGTTAAGTGGCTTGTCCATGCCTTGTTTCTGGCTAAATTTCAGGTACCTCTCTGTAATTATTCAGCTTTTCAGGTGGCTTTGGAAATGGCCCCCCTTGTCCCAGCATATTGCTCCCATTGTCTTCCCACTCCCACTGAGGGGCTAATAGTTCTCTGATAGTAGGCTTCAAGGGTGTCATTAGCCTTCCAACTCTATCAGCTCACCTCTTGCCAAAAAAGAGCTCCAAAACACTTGGCTAGAACTTTCCTATTCATTTTTTTTTTTTTTTTTTGCTTTTTTTTTTTTAACATTAGCCTGCTTGGATTTTCCTCCACTAAAACTATACATAGAAAAAAAATCAACTTAAAAAAATCAAAGATACAGTTTGATCTATTAACCCATCCCTCTGTGTTAGAAGCCATTTGGGGCATAAATCAGATATCCCACATCCTTACTACACAGGAACCCAGTGTTTCCAGTATAATTCACCATCCACTAAGCCTCCCCATTTTTTAGCTCAAGTAAAATGAAAAAAAAATATTGAAATCATAGATTGTCTCATGTTCAGTCAATGCCTGTGTGATGGTTAATCCTCACTGCCAACTTGAATGAATTTGGGATCATCTAGAAGTTACATCCAGAGAGGCTTAACTGAGGAGGATCCACCTTGAACGTGGGTAGCACCAACCCCAGGGCTGGAGTCTTGAAATGGAGGTCTATAGAGATAACTAGGGGGGGTGGTGGCGAGGCAAGAGTACCATCATTAAATGCTCTTCTTCTGACTGGACACAATATTACAATCCCGCTGCTGTGCCTTCCTGCCAGACTAGACTGTATCCCACATCTTGACCCATGAGCCAAAATAAACTCTTCTCTTACATGACTTCTGTCAGGTATTTTACCCAAGCAATGAAAAAAGTACGGGTCTTTATGTTATGTTAGAATAAGCCTACATGTCAAGAATGCTGAATTTTAGAGCCAAGTCTACCATAACTTGCCATGTAATCACAAGTTTCCATTCTGGACAGATCTGAATAAAAATACTGACAGTGCGGACTAGCATCAAGGAAGTTTCTTAACTTCTCCGATCCACCTGTAAATAAAACATAATACTATGTAATTCACGGAATGTTAAGAGGCTCAGCTGGATTAGCTTGTGGAAAGCAATTACCGGTGCTTTGTGCAGGTCACATCTAACCGGTTTCCTATTCTATAAACTGGAAGAGTTGAATAAGATGACTAACATTTTTAAGTTTTTGAGGGTCCCCCCCCCCCGGGGCACTGTAAATCATCACACCTCAACCTACTTCACTGGATCTCTCTCTTGGCCTCCAAGCTGCGTGGCTATAAATACCGCACACCCACCTGCAGACTGCAAATAGTGTCAGGCTCAGGGGTTCTTTTGCCCAAACTTCCACACTGTAACCCATTTTCAAGAACTCAAGAGCTATCCTGATTTCCTGACTAGTCCTAATTCATCTGGACTTGAATTTCACTTCCTCCCTTTCCACTCATGAGACGGAGGTCAGGCCCTGTACCAGGAACATCATCAGCACCACCTACTTACCATGAGCCCTCTTCACACCAACCACCTGCCTGCTTGGACACTCGCTGCCTGCCTGCTGCCAGCTTGAGAGCCCTAACCCACCAGCCAGGACATCTGCTACAGACCACTGCCAAGCTCTCAGATCCCATCTACCCACCTGCTGGCCTGCCTCACAGTACTTTCGTGTGAGAGCCCAGCCCCAGCCTCTCTGGCCAGCCAAGTCTAGTCCACTTGAGGGTCCTTTGCTATTTCACCCTTAACCTTGGCCTGTCACAGACATTAACTGCAGATATGAACAGAAGGATATAATTTTGCTCCTCTTATTTCTGAAAAAAAAATGCATATTCCCACTTGAGATAAATAATCTTTATCTCCTCCATACTTAGTCTATTTTGTAGGCTGTTTTTTATTACCTAATTTGTTCCTTTCATCGCATACATTTTTTAAGATAAAATGAAGACAGAAAAATGCGCAAATATAACTCCGTTATCACCCATGTCACAACACCACTCGTTTCCTGCAGGGTAGAGAGAGAGAGCTGATGTCTCACTCTCTTCTTTTAAGTCACCAGCCCTACTGCTAATGACCTCTTTGGCCTCAGTGACTTCCTTAAAGGCCTTCCTCCAAATGCATCTCAGTGGGGCTTCAACACATCCACTTAGGAGGGGACACGATTTCCAATCCATAGCAGCTGTGTGTACCAATGCCAGGACCTACCAGTGTTTCATGGTTATTTACACATGCTAGTGCTCTCCTAAGACTGTTTCTCATTCACTCAGTCAACATCTCCCCAGTAGGTCTACCACTATGCAGCACTTAACACATTCAAGAAATGGGTTCCAGTACACAACATTGGGCCCATCAACATTCCATCATGGGTGGGGGTTTTGAGAACCCACCTCTCCCCGAAGAGCTAGAGAGGCCATTAATGCTTGCTGGGAGAGGGAGAGTCTTATTCCTCAAAAATGTAGCCACTAGAAAGTTTCTTCTGCTTAAGCTGTAGCACACACACACACACACACACACACACACACACACACACACACACACAATGCTCAGGCAGGTAACCCTGAGGGAAGGGCAACATGGAAAGTAAGTAAGAGGAGCTAATGGGAGAGGGAATGTGATCACATGTGTGAAATTGTGAAAGAACATCTTTTTTAAAGTTTATGTTTAAAAGCAGGAAGAAACATGTCCACAAAAAAAATGCCAAATAATAAAAACCAGAACACGTCCTTCTACTGATTAAAATTTCCCACTGGCTTCCTATTATTCTTAAGGTTCTTTTCACTTTCGTTCCTTTGCAGTTAACATAGTCTCCCTTGTCCAGTCCCAAGTTCCTTTGCACCCTCATGGTCTACCACTCCTTACGAACTGCATTCCAGTTCTTTCTATCCTCTACCAACTCAAGCATGCCTCTTCTAGGACTTGACACTGACAATTCTCTCATTCCACAGTGTTCTTTGCAGATTTTTTTTTTTTTTTTGCATTTTCTGTTATTTTTGCAGTTTGAATCCTGCATGAAATACTTGGTCTCAGCCTCAATCACAGGATCCTCCCTCCTAATTAATTACTCCTCAACACGATGGTGTATTTTTATTTTTTTTTATAGCAGCATTCCAAATTGTCTTACTTTATCCCTTTTTTTTATCGCCTGCCTGTATTATTAGAATGCCAAGATACACACTAGTAATAAAGACCTTGCTTTTACCTCTTCTTATCCCCAGAACTCAGACACTGGCACAGAATGGAACCAAATTCCATTGAGTAAGTGCATGAGTAGGTGAAAGTTCAGTCATGGTTGAGCAAATGGAAGAACCTAGATTCTAAGCCATTCATTCATGTTTCGAATCCCACAAAGTAATATCTGAAATAAAATACTCCAAAATTATATGTGAAAGTTAAACAAAAGGTATAAGCTCAATTATTGGAAGGCTCTCACTCAGCAATAATTATAGATACCGTTTTCGGGGAGGAACTTCCCTCGACTATACACATGGCTGAGCGCTCTCTATGCACAGCCTGCTTCATTCTCTAAACCACCCTTGAAAGCAGCTGGTGTGACCCTCATTTTGCACTGAGGCAGCTGAGGCCCAGAGGGTGAGTAATTTATCCACATCACACCCAGAAGACTGATCTAAAGTAGAACCAAAGCCTGTCTGCCAAATTTGAGATATCACACTTTGACCGTTTTTTTTTTTTTTAAAAAGCTCATTTTTAAAATAAGGTATCACAACACACACACACACACACACACACACACATATGTATATATTTCCTGATCTAAACCTGTATTTACTTATAACTTTAGAAACAAAATTAAAACAACTTCATATTCAAAAGGCAAACAAACAAACAAACAAAAAAGCAAAAGCCAGGACATTTTATCTTCACTTCTGGCTTCACTCTTACTGACTACTTCATTGCTTTTTCCTATGTAGGAAACAAGATGTTATTTGATGATGAAATTTTTCCTGCACTAAATCTACCATGTGATGTAGAAGGGCAGTTTTGCTGGAGAGAAATGATAGATGGCAGGTGTCCAGGACCTATCCATTGCCTTTTAAATGAAGTAGGCAGGATGTCTTTGAAGAAACATCTGCCCAGCCTAATAGGTAATCTTCCAAAGCATGGATCTTAGCAACTCTTAACTCTCACAACCACTGTGGTCAATGAATAATGCTGGTTTGAATACACCTGCATACATTTTTTGCTTCCTGGGACAGATAACCTGGAAATTAGAGACTTTCAAAGAGATAACAGACACCTACACTCCTTCAGACATCTTCAGATGTTGAAACTGACCTATACCTGGGAAACATCCATACCAGATGAAGTCCACTATTTCTTATCTGAGTGGGCTGTTTCCAGGAATGCTGGGAAACGAGCTTCCAACAGAACCAAACAAGTTATTAGCTGCTGGACAAAGTATTCTGAAGAGGAAGGAAAAAAATAAAAACATGTACAACTGAAACAACCTGCCTAAGCAGCCAAGAGATGATATGAAAACAAGTCAGTCCAGGTCTCTAAACAGGATAGAAATCCTGAATAATTCCAGATAATACTCTGAAGCAAATGAACGAAGTATGGGCTAAAGAGAGGCCATTAACAGTTTCCCACGATCATGGCAGAAGTGCCATCATGTTTACTGCAGATCCAGTGCTCACGACCAGTATGCCCAGTTGCATGAACATCAGAGTATCATGAGGTGCCAGGGAAAAAAAGGAAAAGAAAATGGACTTTCCTTCATATACTCAAGTGGTACAAAACAAAAACTATCTTTCTGCATTCTGTCCACTTTTTTTATTTCTCTTAACCTCTGGTGGGGGAACAGAATCAAATTCAATAATGTGAGTGTTTTGGTTTCTCTGAAATCAAACTGTAGCCTAAATCCAAATATTTTCTTATTCTTCTTTACTATATAACCAACATCAAAAAATCACCTCCAAGGAAGATATGAGGAGTATGGATGTTTCTCCTCTGTCCTAACCTACCGTACAAAATGTCCTCTGCACTTGCTGGATATCTTCCTAGATGAACAGACATGCTTGCTGGTCTCTGATCAGTTAGTTCCCAAAGCTATCTATCATAACGGCCACTGTTAAGGATTTACATTTTTAAGTAGAAATATAATTCTTGCCTGTCCAAAACCTCCAAAAATGCCTATTTTCTTGCAGAATAAAATCTAAATTCTCTAGCATGGCCCTTCAGGCTACTACAATTCAGTGATTTCCTAACTTTCCAAAAGACCCATTTGTGTGTGTGTGTGTGTGTGTGTGTGTGTGTCACACAACTAGATTCAGTTTTCTAAATGCATGCCAGAATGATTTATTTCTATCCTATGGTGATATATTGTATACCCTAATAAATTTGTCTGAGGATCAGAGGACAGAGCCAGCCACTAGATTAGATATAGAGGCCAGACAGTGGTGGCACACACCCTTAATCCTATCACTCGGGAGGAGATCCATCTGGATCTCTGTGAGTTCAAGGCCACACTAGAAACAGAGCCAGGCAGTGGTGGCACACACCTTTAATCCCAGTACTGGGAAACACATACACCTTTAATCCCAGGAAGCGATGGCAGGGCAGAGAAAGGTATATGAGGCGTGAGAAAACAGGAACTAAAGCAGTTAGGCTGAGACCCTTTCAGGTGAAGACTCAGAGGATTTCAGTCAGATGATTCATGGAGTTGGTGAGGTAATAGGTAGTGACTGTGGCTTGCTTTGCTTCTCTGATCCTCAGGCAAGCTTTATTAGGGTACACAACATGTCACCACACTATCCAACATTTTTCAGGCACCAATGCTTCAAATAACTTCCCACAAAGGTGCAGGAACTATGTTCTGGCCTTTCCTCAACCAGCCACCTCCCCTACACCCCATCATCAGAAATCTCCTTTCTCAACACAAGTCGATGTTCTCGTCCAAGTCTGTCCTCAGCAAGGAAACAGAAGGATTTCTCCCTTCTTCCCTCTTAAAGATCATGAGGAAACTCTCTTTCATCACTTCATAATTCAATATCTGTAAAACACTTTATGGTTTGCAAGAATGTCAACATAGATTGTGTCTAAACTCTTTTAAAAGTCCATGTTTCTGAAAATATTTTCTTAAGGATAAAACAAAGAAGTTTTTCCAAGACCTCAGGAAAGTTACTTCTGTTTAAACATTTTTATTTTCAAATTAAGAATAACAACACAAAATTAAGGAATCCTTAGTAATTCTGTAGTTTTTTTTAAATCAGGCTACACATCCCCAAATACCTTGTACAGTTCACATACAGCAAATGACATCCAATAAACTATTTTTGAAAAATTATTACTTGGCACATATATTCAGTTTGGACTACAAAATATTTTTTAAATGAGCCAACGTCAAAAACTAAACATTTACATAAAATCCATACCAGCTACCCAGTTCCTGTCTTTCTCCTCTTGGAAGAAGAGAACAGGATGAATTAGAGGGGAACAGAAAAACACTATGTTCCTATGTGATAATGACATCGTGGTGTTGAGTGGCTGGTGAGGAAAGGGTCTGTTACCAGTGTGTCACCGTCTTCCCCAGTCCTTATTGCCTCTCTGACACCAAAGTGACTTTTATCAACTTGTTGAAGTGAAACATGGGTCTCAGTCCTCTTTTGTCAACATACATCATTCCTTTTCTCATAGAAAGTATCATAGTTACTTTTCTGTTGCAGTGATAAGACACCATGACTCAGGCAACAAATAGAAGAAAGGTTTTGTTTGAGGTTTATAGTTCCAAAGGTTTGAGTCTATGACTGTCATGGCAGGCAGGGAGCATGTCAACAGGAAGACAAGCACAGCTCTGGAGCAGTAGGTGAGAACTTACATCTTGAGCCATAAGCATGAGGGCAGGGAGAGCTTATAGGGCCACCAGCCACTCAATACCAGGACATTATTATCACATAGGAACACAATTACTTGTCTCTTACCTCTGATTCCTCCTTAGCTTCTTCTATAAAGAAGAGAAAGACAGAAGCTGGGTAACTGCTCTGGATTTTATGAAAATTTTTAGTTTTTTTTTAATGTTGGCTAGGTTTAAAGATACTATGTAGTCCAAACTGAATGTATGTGCCAAGTAATAATACTTTAAATAGTCTATCAGTTTGCATTTACTATGTGAGAACTATATAAAAGTCTCTGGAAATGGTCTAGCCTTTTGAAACCTCAAATTATGCCCCTCCCCGCCCCAGTGATTTACCTCCATATCCTTCCCAAACAGTTCCACTAACTGGAGACCACATGTTCAAATATGTATGCCTATGGGAACCATTATCACTCAGACCACCACAGAAAGGAAATGTATCAGAATTGAAAAGGTGATGAATAACTGAAGAGAAATTCATGCTTTAAGAAGACCAGAAACAGCCAAGCTCCATGGGTGTGAACACTCTTTTTACACATTTAATAGCCAAAGAAAGTGAATCTACACTTTACGGTTGGCCTGCTTCATGCACTCATATTCCCAGCCTAGTCTCTGGAGGCATTTGTATTTCTATTACTTGGTCAAGATTGTCAACTCCATGAAAAAAGAGACATTTTTCTGATACTGTCTATGGTCATGACCTCCATGCTTACATCAATGCCTGGCACAAAGTCAGCCTTCAGTAAATGCTTAAGTCAACACAGTTTGTCAAATAAAAATGGTAAGGGAGAGAGCTATATGAAAACATCTATAGATGCCCAGTGGCATGTATTGTAAAAGCAATGTAACAATAGAAAGATGAAATCTGCATTTACCATCTCACCAGAAAACATAGTAAAGGTAGACAAAGAGGAAATCCATGTCTCCTTTCCATTGACCAAACCCCACGCCCCCATACACTTGTTTAGCGGGTGTCAGTAGACATTTCCTGCAAAGGGACAAAGGGGCAGACACTTCAGGTTTTTCACATCTCACAGCATCTGTCACAACTCCTCAATTCTGTTGCTTAGCCTAAAAGGAATCATAGACAATAGGGAAAGAAATGAACATGGTTGTGTTCCAGTAAAACTTGAACAGTAGAGCCATATTGTATCATAGAACAGAGTTTTTTCCAACATTATTCTAAAACATGGAACTTATAGTTTTGTGAAGTATATGTGCTGTGTGTGAGAGAGAGAGGGAGTGTGTGTGTGTGTGTGTGTGTGGAGAGAGATAGAGAGAGAGAGAGAGAGAGAGAGAGAGAGAGAGAGCAAGATTCTAAGCAACAGAAACTGACATAATCCCTTGCAGAAAAATATGTCAGAAATAAGACAATTTTGACCCTTGAAATCTCCATTGTGGGAAAAATACTACTAATGCTAGTTCATATATGGGCCACAAAATAGACCAGAAATTTCTAAAACTCTGCTGAGAGCCATTACCCGTGATTCACTGATGTCAGTGACTAAGTGAGATGACTGAACGTCTAGAAGAATGTCAAAGGAGCTGCAGCAGAAATCCCCTCCTGTGTTCTGCCCTCTGCAGCCAATGTCAAAGCCCAAATGGTAAGAAATGAAAGCATGTCTGCCTTTTCCTGTCATTCGCCCCCCCCCCACTTGCTCCAAGATGGCCACGAGGTCTTGGGTGTTTTAAGAAGAGTTCACGGTATATGACAAACGAATTTGTCTGAAAGAAAGATGGCAAAAGCTTGGAGCATAAACCTTTTTCAGAGGAGGCTCTGAAGATGGGAGAGATTCAGGGCCACAAAAGAAATGTGTGCCCAGGTGCCCAGCCCTACAACAATCCAAGACATGCTCTAAGGAAGGCAGCCGAGCATCTCCCCTGCAGAAACTGCTAAGTTCAATCCATATGAACTGACAACATGAGACTCCATCCTCAGCCCAACCCACTACCACTGGCCCCTATGCCCAACACAGACATGGAAAGAACGTCAGTCATTACTGAAACCGAATTTCCAGCCATTAGAATGAGATCAAGGGGTCCATCAGATTAAATCTGACTTCAAGAAGAGAAAGAGATTTCTTACACCGAAGTGTCAGGGTGGAATAAAGCCCTCTGTAGCTGTAGCACTTTTTAATGAGTCACTTTAATTTTATATAGTTCAGTCACATCTCACATGAAATGCAAAGTGGAATCACTCTTATTCTCAGCCTCCTCCACTCCCAGCTCATGAGCTACAAAGTGTCAGACAGTCCTGAGCACTCTGCCTCCATCCTGGGAGGGAGATACAATTATTGCCCACTTACTACTGATTCAGAAACGAAGGCAGAGTCCTTGCATAACTAAATAAGAACCAGGGCTGTACGCCTTAGCACTAGGACTAGGAAGTAGGACTAGGACCATGATCTTCGCCTGCTGGCTCCTCCCTGCATCTTCAGGCTGCACAGGAGCCTCCCACCTTCACACAAGCAGCGTCTAAATGATGTGGACGTCCCATCGGCCCACCATGTCCTGCTGTAGCCATAGATAGCAGATGGGGAAGCTAAACATGAAAACGAAACAAGTTTCGGTGAATAGCTGCTGATTAACTGAATGTTTTCCTTGACATTCTCCAAAAGCAGAAACTTAAAGCTCCTTTCTACAATATTGCCTATTCCAGTGTTTTTCAGATGCTTTTTAAGAGGTAGGTTGGGATCCAACCAATCCCTCCGGGATAGAGAAAATCTGGGCACCTCTCTCACTGAAGTCAGCTGTGCTGTTACAGAAGAAAAGATGCCACCTGCAGACACGAGGATGTGGCCCCAGCAAAAAGTGGAACACACAGAGAGAGGCTGAACCAACCACAGCCACAGGTCAGGAAGTGCACGTTCAGTGCCTTGTTCATGGTATGCACTCTCTCTTCCCTCCAGACCCAAGAGGAGGATCACGGTGTGTCTGATATGAAGAGGCAAGCAGGTTAGAAAGTTGTAAAGAAGAACAGGGATCTGATTAAAATCCCACAGCATATTCTCAATCTAATCTCCTCCTTCTCCGCAACCCGATTTCAGCAATTATGTTTTATCTCGTAAATGCCTCTTCTTGTTCATAACGTTGATGATTCTCACATGGGCTGTAGACTGTTTATTCTAATTGTGTTCTTATTAACATTCCCATTTTAGATGACAACAAATAAGACGCTGACCTTCTGAAGTGAATGACTGCTTACTGTATTTTCCTCCAGGAAAAATTAACCTTGGAAATATTGCAAATTATAGCCAGAATGGCATGTCCATTCATTTTTCTTCCTATTTGTTTAAGGTGGCATCTCCAACTTATTTTCTAGAGGGAAAATGGGGACAAATGCTTACTGGACCTCACGAACTTTCATGTACCAAAAGACCCTAATGACGAGTGGCAAAGGATTCTGTAAAAGAATGCTGAGCCGGGCGGTGGTGGTGCACGCCTTTAATCCCAGCACTTGAGAGGCAGAGCCAGGCGGATCTCTGTGAGTTCGAGACCAGCCTGGGCTACCAAGTGAGTTCCAGGAAAGGCGCAAAGCTACACAGAGAAACCCTGTCTCGAAAAACCAAAAAAAAAAAAAAAAAAAAAAAAAAAAAAATGCTGAACACAGGGGGGGAGGGGTTGGTGAGCACCCATGCCAAGCTGAGGAGCTGTTCACAGTTGACGGCATCTGAAAGAGGCAGAGACAATGCTCTTGGTCATCGCCCCTGGTAGGTCCAGCATGCTCCAATGGATGGCCCTACACCCATGAGTATCCAGGCAGCACAAATTGGAATAGGTGGACAGCATTGGTGGTGCACGCCTTTAATCCCAGCACTCAGGAAGCAGAGGCAGACGGATCTCTGTGAGTTTGAGGCCAGACTGATCTATATAGTGAGTTCCAGGGCAGCCAGGGCTATGTAGAGAGACCCTCAAAAAGAAAGGAAGGAAGGAAGGAAGGAAGGAAGGAAGGGAGGAGGGAGGGAGGGAGGGAGGGAGGGAGGGAGGGAGGAGGAAGGAAGGAAGGAAGGAAGGAAGGAAGGGCGAGCAAGCAAATGAAGTTGGTAGGAGTGATTGATGGATGCATAGATATGGGAAAAGTTGAGGGGGGGAAAATAGTGAATATCATCAAAATACCTCATATACATGTATGAAATTCAAGGAATTTATTAAAAGATTATATATCTTAAAGTTAATTTTAAAAGAGAATGATGACTACTCATATTCACAGGCCTTCTTCTGGTCAGTTGCTTTTGTTTTAGAAAAGAGAACAAATAGTGAATGTAAATTGTTTTTCCTAATATATGGCAGGCATTGAAAATGACACCATTTATGTTCAGGGTTTTTCATATAAAAGAAACTATCATTTGATCATTTCAAGGGGATGAAAATGAGATTATGCATTGCTGCCAGAAGAAGGGGAGTGGAGGAATGTCTTCCTTTGGGAAGTGGAACATGAAGAAGCAGGATAATGAGGATTTCCCCCCCCAACAGACTGAAGATTAAAATATGAATTTAAAAGCATTTAAATACGAATGGAAACAATCAAAGATCAAAAGAGCTATTTGTAAAGACTTGGAAAACCTAACCCAATACATCGACTGTGACTTTGCAAAAAAGTGTGTGATAAGTAGTGTGTCGGTGCCACATAATAATTCTATACATTTTATTGATAATCGTCTTCAGCCTGATGTATGGAAGGAAACATGATCGTTGCAGAGAATTTCAGCAATATATTTAGCTCCTTTAAACTTCTGCTTCAATCACCTTTCATAAAGTAAAAGAAATGAAGGGAACTTTGTAAGATATGCAAAGGAAACTAAACTTATTGATATATGCTAGAAGACCTGAATTCCTTTCACCCAGGCACATATAATTCTTCCTGCAGACCGGCCTCCATCTTTCTGGATGAGAAGTCACTCCCCCACCCCCGCCATTAGAGCCGAGGAAGAATGACTACCTGTGATCATGTGTCGCTCTCATTACAGCCACGGCAATATGCCCACCCAGCTCTCACATATGAAAGAGAAAAATAAAGACAATAATCACCAGCTCCCAAGCGCTGACTTTTTATGTCTTTTACAGAGCTCCATGAATCTTCCAGAATTAATGACAAATGGATAAGCTTCCTCGAAGCTTTTTTGCAGGAGGCTGCCAGCACATTTCTGCAAAGTAAAGAGATTTGCTGTGCCCTTGGTGGGGAGGAAGGGGAGGGCTTAGAAAAATAAACTAGTTGGAAAATAAAATTATAAAGCTGGAGAAATAACATCTGAAAGAAATATCTTACCTATTCTCAATTTTAATCATCTCAAAACCTACAGGAGAATTAAACTTATTTACTTGCACAACTAAGGCCATTTTTGCTGAAATTGCAAAACTAGTCGTTTTACAAAAGGAACAAATCATGAAGATTCTGTACTTCCCAGAGTAAATAGTGCAGATTAAACAAGGAGGGAAAATGAAATCAAAGCTCCTGGAAAATAACTGCTGTGCATGTGTTCTCTAATATTTTAAAAATAATTAATCCATCAACCTCAAAATTATAAAATTTTTCTGGCAATATAATCCCTGAACTCTATACATAATCAATAGTATTTCAAAATTAAGCAACTCTATGAGATATTTATAAGAAAATCTTGGGAACTAGGCTAGAGAATAATCTTTCTGTCCAATATGAACTGAATGAAATTGATCAAAAAGTAAAATTCA
The DNA here is from genome assembly GCF_004664715.2 of Peromyscus leucopus. Classification (NCBI taxonomy): domain Eukaryota; kingdom Metazoa; phylum Chordata; class Mammalia; order Rodentia; family Cricetidae; genus Peromyscus; species Peromyscus leucopus. The sequence continues at coordinate 15,455,805 of NC_051078.1, read as the reverse complement.
CTCAATTAAAAAACATATAAAGATCCTATTACATGCCAACCATTCTTCTGAACACTGGATAGTATCACACTGAACAAGAAGGGTAAAACCAGCAAACTGTGAAATAGTCTATATTCCAAGAAAGAAAGGCAAAAGATAAATAAGATAAAAAATTAAGGGCAACGAAGTTGCTTCAATGGTTAGAGTGCTTGACCTTGTAAATGCTGGGTATGCATGGTGCCTGCCTGTAATCCCAGCCTCAGCAGGTGGTACAGTGCAAGCCAAGTGAGCTAGAAAGAAGAGCCATATCAGTAAGGCTGGTGTTTCTTTGAGAGACCCTGCCTCAAAGAACAATGGAAAAGAGCAATCAAGGTTAATGCCTAACATCAACCTCAGGCCTCCACATGCACACACAGATGCACACACCACATAGACACATGGATGGATAGACACGCACACGCGCGCGCGCGCACACACACACACAGAGAGAGAGAGAGAGAGAGAGAGAGAGAGAGAGAGACTACGTAGAGACACACAGACAGACAGACACACACACACACACACACACACACACACACACACACCACATAGACACATGAATGGATGGTCACACACAGAGACAGACACACACCACGCAGAGACACACGGACAGACACACACACACACACACACACACACACACACACACACACACACACACGTGCCCACAGACATTTACCCATGCATGTGAAAAACAATACATACACTACACATACACATGAAAAATGGAAAAATTAAAAAGTAAAGCATGTACACTACATATAAGCTATATAGACAAATGAGGCAGGAGACAGAATGGGAACTGCTGGTGCATATCAAGATTTAAGGGTAGATGAAGGAGAGAAAACTGAATGAATGTGCTTCTCTTTGAGAATGTAGAATTTGGCAAGGACCTGAGATTGAGAGAGCTTGTTGTTATCTGGAACAAAGGCATTTCAGGTAGAGAGAATAACAAGCTCAAATATCTTGAGGCAGGGTAGTGGTTGACGTCTATAAAGACTGCTCAGGAGTGCAATCTGCCTGCAGCAGCATCAGGCAGGTCTGGTCCAGTAAGATGATAAAATCGATACATGGGAACGGGATCAAAGTTGCGTATTTTCTTCTAGGCCATTGTAAAGATTTTTGTTTTTTTCTTTAACTTGAGGAATTTTGGAAGAGTTTAAAGGTAGTTATATAATCTTACATGCTTTATTTAACAGGACTATTACAATGGTCTTCTTAGAAAGTACTTTAAGGAAAAAAGAAAATACAAAATGTTCAGGCAAATAGATGACTTAGAACATATAATATTTAAAAAGGGAGATGTGTTGGGAGGATACAAGGAGAGGTGGAGGAGGAAGTGAGGGTGAATGTGATCATAGCACATTGTATATATGTATGAAACTCTTACACAAGAAATAAAGGTATTAAACAATAAACATACAATGTAATGTTTAAAAAAAGTACTTTAAAGGACACTCGGGTTGTTTCCCTTCCCTACCTATTGTTAATACCTAGGCAATAGCTAGCGGCAAGAAACAAGGCTGAGCGATTATTTGTGGAGTGGAAGGTTGAGTCCTTTGGGCACATGTCCCAGAGCAAGAGAGCTGGGTTATATAGTAGATTTACTTTCCGGTTTTGAGAGTTCCCCGCAGTGATTTCCAGAGCGGCTGCACCAGTTTGCAATCCCATCAACTGTAAGGAGGGCTCCTCTTCCTTACATCCTCACTAACCCTTTATGTCCACTACTTTGTTCACCTTGGCCATTCTGATTGGGATAAAACGAGATCTCAAAGTTGTTTTCATTTGAATTTCCCTAATGACTAAGGATGATGGACTTTTTGGAGATACTGATTAGTTATTTTTATTTCTTCTCTTGGGAACTCTATGTCCAGATCCATGGCAAATTTTTAATTAAGGCATTTGCTTTCCTCATTCTCTCTCTCTCTCTCTCTCTCTCTCTCTCTTCTTTTTTTTTTTTTTTTTTTTTTTTAGTTCTTTATATAGTCTGGCTATTAACCCTCTGTCTGATGTTAAAGCTGGCCAAAATTCTCTCCCACTCTGTATGATCCTTCAGGCAATTGTTAGCTGTTCAAAAGCCTTTTAATTTTATGAGGTCCCATTTGTTAACCATTGGCCTTCCTTCCCAGGCAAATGGATCCCTACTCAGAAAGTCCTTCCTACACCTATATCTTGTAGGGTGCTGCTTACGTTGTCTTCTGGCCGTTTCAGGATTTCCAATTTCATGTTGAGGCCTTTGATTCATTTGGACTTGATTTTTGTGCAGGGTGATAAGACTTGGTCGAATTCCCTTCTTTAAGTGTGGATACCCAGTTTTACCAGCATCATTTGTTGAAGGTATTGCCTTTTCTCTAGTGGATGGCTTTGGCATGTTTGCCGTGTAAATTGTTTTCAGGTACATTAATGGAACTAGAACATATCAGAGGGAGTGAGGTCACACAGACCCACATCTCATGCTCTCTCTTAATGTCGTTCTTAGATCCAAATCTTTAGATTTGAGTATATGACACCAGAGTAACCACAGAAATGGGGGGGGCAGAACCATGGTAGGGGAGGCACTCAAGAGGGAAATAGCACAGAGGTGATATGAAGTGAGAAGGGGGAAACATGAGGAAGCTCTAACTCGAGGTGGAGGAACATCAATACACAAGGAGAGTGAGGGAGGAGGGATAAAGAGCCTAGGGATGCTTTAAAAAAGTCGTAAATAATCACAGTATTTTCTATTTGCCTGAAATTACACCTGATATGTGTGTGTATCCATATATACATATAATAAAAATAAAGCTGTATCACATGGAATGATAAAGCTCCTCCCAAAAGCCAGACTCTCTAATGACAACCCTAGCACCAGGTGGGATAAACCTCCTTTTGAGTTTTTCTGAGTACAACAGATTCCAAAAACAATATAAGCTGCTGCTGTCACCCTTAGTTGCCTCCCAGAAGTTGAAGGTAATTCCCTATAACTAAAGGTACCATGCACTTCAAGACTCGGAGTGATCAAGCTGGATCTGACCGGAAAGCCTCCTACGTAAGGACTAGATTTCATAGTACAGGGTGGTTCTATCCAGCTGTGCTGCCTGTGGACCACAGCAATGACCAGCATGACAGGATACTCCTAAAAGTAGTTAGCGATCAACAGCTGTCTAGTGGAACTTAAGGACCACTCAGCAGGAGGTATTGGGAACCCAGTCAACTCCCGTGGCTAGTGAGGTCATGTATCTTAAGAGAACCTCCTATTGCCACTTTCCTAACTGCATTTAAAATACTTAACCTTATAGCCACTGATTAGTGTTGCTCTCACTCCTCATCAAAAAAAAAAAAAAAAAAAAAAAATCCAAGCTGGTCAAAAGCAGAGAAGAGATGGCTATGGGAGGCCCAGCCCGAGTTAGCGGATGCCCAGCCCAAGTTAGCACACCTACAATATAACCACCACACCTAGTGCTCAAGGAACTTCCAGGAAGAATAGGGAAAAGATTACAAGGGCCAGGACCAAGAAGTCTGTCTCCTAGAAATGATAGGGAAGCTGCAACCATGAAATCTCAAAAGTATGGCTGCCAAAGCAGGACCTAAACAGTTACAACACCAATAGACATGGTAATGAGGAGGGGGGAAAATATCCCACAGGTTCCCAACCTTCCTAATGCTGCAACCCTTTAATACAGTCCCTCATGTTGTGGTGACCTCCAACCATAATATTAGTTTGTTGCTACTCCATAACTGTAATTTTGCTACTGCTATGAATCTTAACGTACCTGATATGTGGGGGCGTGACCCACATGTTGAGAATCGCTGCTCTAGATAAAGAACTGTGGCCAGTTAAAGACTGCTGAGAGAGGGAGAATTAACATTCCCCAGGGATGATCCCCCTAATTGGTTATCTAATACCAAGTGATCAGCTATGAAAACTTACACATACAAGCAACACTAACTGGACTCAGCAAGTTGTATTCATATATTTATGTTATATATATTTATATACATATAACTAAATTGCTGGGCAGTGGTGTTGCATGCCTTTAATCCCAGCACTCGGGAGGCAGAGCCAGGTGGATCTCTGTGAGCTCGAGGCCAGCCTGGTCTACAGAGCGAGATCCAGGACAGGCACCAAAACTACACAGAGAAACCCTGTCTCAAAAAAAACTAAATAAGTAAATAAATATAATAACTAAATTAAAAAGAGGTCATGAATGGGAAGAGTGGGATAAAAGGGAGGTGAAATGATGTAATTATATTTTAATTTTTTAAATTACAAACAAAAAAAAATGGTTACAACTTTTAAAAAAAAAATACTTCGAAGAGAAGGCAAGCCTTACCCAAGTAAGATGTGATAGGGCCTGGGACCTGAAGAACATGGTGAAATGTCGCCTGATTTACACATATATTAAAGGTAATGTCAGTTGGATTTACTGGTTGAATGTTAATAGGGGAAGTATGAGAAAGAGGAGCCAATTATGATGCCAATGATTTTGGCTGAGTATAGGCAGTAGCCATGTGCCTGATCCTAATTCTTCTCATTTCCCAACATCCATGTTCATCCCATGGCCTCGTTGTGGGCAGCATGTTTTCTCACCGCTTGATTGTAAGTGAACACACACCTAACTTTGTCCAGTGATCTATATGGAAGAGATTGCCTATCCAGCCCTAGTCCAGTTCAAAGCTTAGTTCAAAGGCTTTGGGTGTTGCACCTTGACCTCTTACACGTCTACTGTCAGCACAAAAAGAACATGCCCTGGTGAGGCTGCTTATTCTAGGAAGACAGGAAAACAGAGTAAAGCTGCTCGGGTAACCTGCAATGGAGGCAGGGGCTGCCCTGGCCTCTGAAGCCTGAGGTAGAGGTGCTTTACCTGTAGACAGTGAGTGAAGTCCTGAGCAAAGAAGACCTGAGTGACCAGAGAATGTAAAGAGTAGATAAAGTTAGGAGCTGGCTCACATCAAAGACCAAAGCCTGGGAACCCACAGGAAACTGGCAAAGCCTTTTCTCTGGTCCAAGAACAAGTGTTTGTGAATGACTCAACAGTGTGTGTACATGCTAGCCACTGTATCTTCTTCCCTCTTCCTGGACATTTGCCCCCTGGAGAGTGCTCACCTACCGATCCTCCTACTGAACTAGCTGACTCCTCCCCTGCTGCTAGAGATAACAAACCGGCCCAGGATGCAGACTATCACAGTTGTTATGTTGTCCCATCAGGGCTGGCACATCCCAGCTTTTCTAGATGCATGTCTGTGGATCTGTTCTTTACATGTTTCCTTGATAACCCAGTCAAGTCAAGGACCAAGATACATAGGTTGTGCCCTTGCCAAGTCCAATCTAGATGAGGCATATCCAAATCAACCTTAGACATATAAGTAATAATTACTGTTGCAAGTCTTTGAGACTGGGGTGGTTTGTTATGAGGCAGTAGCTGGTTTATACATCAAATCCTTTAATGGATAGTTATATATACTAAAATAGTGAAGCCTACAGGAGAAACCCATCTGCTAGAAGAAAATCATGACTTTAGACTTGGACATAGTACTTTGATTTTCTCATTAGACTTGAAAAGAGGAACTTGAACTGGCATTTCATTTACTAAGAAAAGTGTCCAGGACTGAAATATAAATATTTCAAATAATATGAACTCAGGTAGTCTTTAAAGCCTTGGATTTAGAGGTTGTGAAATTGACAACAAAGTTGAAGTATGACTTTGAAAGTAAAGAACTGTCAAAAAGGTGTAGGGCCGGATATATGGGAGAAAAATGGGTGAAGACAGTGAGAAATAAAAGAAACTAGGAGATTCATTTAGATTCAATTGCCAAGACTTCGGTAAAGAGAAGTTGGATAGTGCCGATGACATGAAAGGAGAAATCTTTCAGAAACTCAAGTTTCTGCACAATATTTATTTCAGACAAAGATGAAACCACAGTAGGAAGCACTCAGCTTTCTTACAGGGGTCTTACAGGGATCTCAGAAGTGTGTTTGAGTTTCAGAACACCAACCAGCGAACCAGCTTGCCAGATTACATGGTGCCTCTGTCCTTGGAGAAGTTCTCTGTGAAGGCTGGAACCCCAAGCAGAGTATACCCTCTGGTTCCGTGCCCACTATTTGAGAGAGACACGGGCCAAGTGATAGTTATGTATGTTCTCAACACTGTGTAAGCCTCTAAATTTGTTTTTGTGGTTATATAGACACATAATTGCATGAAATAGTATGTACATCAATGATATATACATACAAAAGAAATGTAGCTTCTTTGAAAAAAAATCATCCTGGAGGCCAGAAAGATTTTTATAAAGGTAAGTCACTAAGAAATATGCGGTCAGATTAGGTGTGAGTGAGACTGCCATAAAGCATTTTTAAAGAATCATAAAAATGTAGAAGTGTGGAAACTTGGATTACTTTACCCGTGTGTTCGGCTTACGGCTCCACTTACAGAGGCTGAGCCAGAACCCATAGACAATGAATTATAGGCGAGGCTAGTGTGAGCTATGGGAGGCAGAGTTCAATCGGGGCCCACGTTAGAAAAGTGAAAACAGCGGAACTAACGCAGAAGTGAGCAAAGACGAGTTTGTGTTTCAAATGCAAAATCCTCAACGTGTCATTTTAAAATAATCCCCCGCCTTAATCACTTTCTTTAACTCATCAATTTAGCTGGCCAGCTATTGCCATGACTAAATTAATGAGCTTCTCTTGTTACTTTAAACTAAATCAGAATTTAGACAACAGGAAAGAAAGAAAGAAAGAAAGAAAGAAAGAAAGAAAGAAAGAAAGAAAGAAAGAAAGAAAGAAAGAAAGAGAGAGAGAGAGAGAGAGAGAGAGAGGGAGGGAGGGAGGGAGGGAGGGAGGGAGGGAGGAAGGAAGGAAGGAAGGAAGGAAGGAAGGAAGGAAGGAAGGAAGGAAGGAAGGAAGGAAGGAAGGAAGGGTGGGTTTCTTCCCAAAGCGAGCCTTTACACATAGGAAAGCATCAGATATTAGAAGCAGACAGTCAGTGACTTTGATTTTTATTGCTATTTGTGGGAAGTCCCATCTTATCAGAAGCAGGATGGCATGAGCATCAACCACATTTGCCTTTAAGGAAGACTGCTCCTGAATTCCTAATTAGACAAGAATCTTTGCGTCCAAGTCTCCCTTTGATTCATATATCAGGGTAAGAGCTTGCTGCAGTAAAACACAGTATAACATTACAGACACCATCAATTAGAGTATGCTGAGTGAATGTGGTTCAGAAGCAGTTAAGCAGTTACACTGACCTGCTCTTGTCCAGGGAGATTTAACAGCACAACCATGATTGCCCTCCTGTGAAATTTGACCCTGAATTTGGACTCAGATTTAAAACACTAGACAAAACTACACATGAAACACAGATTGTGCATAAGCCTATAAAAGTAGAGAGAACACTGCTAGGATCATAAGGGGTGGGTGGGGAGGAGCTGGCAGGCAGGAAATTGTTAGCTATTGGCTTTGGGTATTATGATGGACTCTACAGTTTAAGCAGCAGAAGGAAGCTTTAAACATTGCTGCAAATAATAGGAAATTTCCTGTATGGAGGAAGTAGCCTTCAATTGTGGAACAAATAAAACACACAAAAAAAAGGATTGACAACATTTGGGTGGTACCGGAGAAAAAAGTGAAAAAATTGTTATCTCAGCCACATTTAGCTCATTCCTTAGTCAGGAAACTGAAACATTCATTTCTCTATCCCCATTTATGCTTTAGTATAGGTAATTATACTTAGGTTAACTAGATACTAAGCATATATACATACAGCTTTCATTTCATACCTTGAATTCCATCAAAATTGAAGTTCAAAGTCAAAGAACCCTTCCAGGTATTGTAGGGTCTACGATTCAAGTCTGAGTACTTAACTACTGCACACAATTCTGGCACTCCCTGCTGAGGCCATGCTTTTCAAAACACTTTAATGATATGAAGAAGGTCCTATAAATTCTTTATCCCTATTTGCCAGTGACGCTAATCAGAATTTTAAACTACTGAAATGGAAAGTAAACAAGCATGTATACAAAAAGCTATAAAAACAATCTACATTAAGAACTTGAGAGAAATGGTTATTATGTTGCTCTCAAGTTGTCCATGGGACAAGAGAAACAGGAAACCCAGCAATGTGTATGTATACAGCAGCGGAGAGTATTTGTTATCCTGAGAACTGGGTGCTTTCTTCAGTCAGTTACAAGAGATCACAATAATCTGACTCAGAGGTAGCAAGGAATGCATAGCACTTATCCATCTCCATAAACAATGCCTAACGCAGCCAGCAGGGTCCGAGCATGGGCTGCATCTCTTCTGATTTGTTTTTGCAGAAACAGCTAACCACTTAGATGGTGCTATGCATTTTTGTGTAATGTCCTCTAAGGAAGGGGGTCACTTCACATCAACCTAAGGACACAGAATGCCTTATCTGTTTCTGCATCCAGTTCAAAGGGTCAAGCTAAAATATGACACAGTTATTACAATTGTGGAGAAGGTTAGGGTGTGTGTGTGTGTGTGTGTGTGTGTGTGTAGAAATTTCTTGAGGATATCCTAGATAGACTAGAACTAGTCAAAGGGTACATAAATAAGACATCAACAGAGAGAATAAGAGCTTTTAAAAACATAGACTTTTAAATATTCAATTCATTAACATTCAGCAAAGTAGATAGTAGACATAGATGCCTTGAATGACAATATTCTGGGAAAACCAATGGATACAAGCTGTCTGTCATTCCACCTGATTTGGTGCACACAAGAAAGAACTGATCTAGGATGAGAGAAGGATGTCATGAGCATGGGCACCCCAGGGAAAGACAAACATAGCTCGGGTTTGGGATACCCCATAAGGCAAACATTAGTGAGTCTGTTAGGTTAACTCTACCTGTTGTCCACAGATTGGTGGATTTAAATGGCAGAGACTCATTTTTATTTCGCATCCCAGTTTAGTTGACAAGGAGCTAGAGGCTAGGAGCTTTGCTCCACATAATAATTGAGCTCCTAAGCTAGCAGAGGAAGGATGCAATACATGGATTATAAAGTCAGTCTGCACATCCAGCTACTTCTGGGAAAGAGAGAGAACATCATACAAAATATTTCTATATTGTACATTCTATCAGCCATCACTCAATTATATGGCTATACTTAACTATAAAGAAGACTAATAAAAGTGGTCTATATGTATAGTCATGAGGAAAGGGAAAGTTTTTCCCTAAACTCAAGCCAAGTTTACTTAAATTTAAACAGAGTGGATGGATTGGTAGGTGGGACAAAATTTCAAACATATGGTTTGAAAGAGAATGAGAAAATTAGGGAAAGCAAGAATCCTAAAATACTTATCAATATGCTTTTGTACCAGATTTGAGGGTGGGAGATGCATAATTCTACATGGATACTTTGAATGTTGTAACCTTCTTAGTCTTCTCTCAGAGGCCCTATGATGTTGCCATAATCCATAGTACCAATTGGGTAGCACTTACCCAAGCAACACCAATCAAAGCCCATTCAAGATTGTTTGGAACTTGGGTTTGAAAAAATAAAAGCTGTAATTGGGCGATTGAATTAGAAAGTCATGGCACTGGCTGTTCACCTGTCCTTTTTGTTCATATCAATAACATCCCATGTAGGCTTTACAATTGCCAACTTCTTGCTGACTATGGAAATGTGGTTAAGGACTGTGAGCATAAGGTATGTTACAGCTGGATTATTTTCTACAGGTAAGCCCTTTCTCCTCTGTGAACTCTTCCCACCCTCTCTCATGAATTGGAAACTGGACACACCCATAAACCAGCTCCAATTAGGCAGAGGACAATGATCTAGAGACTGGAAAAGGAAAGAAATGAATAGATGTAGGGGACCTAGATCCCAGGATAACTGCACGAAACAGACTATATATATATATAAATTTTATTTTTTATTTTACAATACTATTCAGTTCTACATAATAGCCACAGATTCCCTTATTCTCTCCCTCCCTGCCCCCCTCCCCTTCCCCCAGCCCACCCCCCCATTCCCACTTCCTCCTCCAGATCAAGGTCTCCCCCAAGGACTGGAATCAACCTGATAGACTCAGTCCAGGCAGGTCCAGTCCTCTCCTCCCAGATTGAGCCAAGCATCTCTGCATAAATCCCAGGTTTCAAACACCCAACTCATGCAACGAGCCCAGGACCTGGTACCACTGCCTAGATGCCTCCCAAACAGATCAAGCCAATCGACTGTCTCACCTATTCAGAGGGCCTGATCCAGCTGGGGGCCCCTCAGCCTTTGGTTCATAGTTCATGTGTTTCCATTCATTTGGTTATTTGTCCCTGTGCTTTATCCGAAACAGACCATTCTTAAGGATCACTGACAGGGCAGCTCAACCTTCCTCGAAGTTTACACAAAGTTCATGTGTGTTCAAAGCTGCAAATGCCAGTCTTTAAGAGAACTATTAAAGAGAGCAAAGATAATAAAATTCTACCTGAGAGAGATGAAGACATGCTAACACTGTTGAGTTTTCAGTCCTGTCCAGATTCCTTTCTGGTGCTCTCGAATTTCACAGACACCCTTTCAATAAATGTCTATTTTTGCTTAAGCCAGTTTGAATATACTTATAGCTGAAGAAACCTCTAGTTCAGGCCGTGACAGAGCAGCAGCAACAAGAAATATTTCACAGTCGGAAGTGGCCATGTCTATGTTGCAGGTCTGTGTGCCACTCTACTGATTTTTCACAAACATCCTTAATGTTAAAAGCTTCTCTAATATGAACAAGATTGTAGTAGAAACGTTCTAATGGGTAACGGGTTTTTTTGTTTTAGTTTTTTTTTTGGGGGGGGGGGAGTTGTTTGTTTTGTTTTTAATTTTTGAATTAGAATTCTCTGTTGGCCATACTTTGTCCAAGTATGCCAGACATCAGATGGGAATAATAGGACTCTCTCCAACACGGACAATGTGAGAGTCACTAATCTACAATTTCTAATATATTGTTTTGCTTAGTCCTTCAGCCACACATATGAGGAAATATTATCTCCATTTTAGAGATAAGGAAATCAAGGTGCTAACAGATTAAGTGGTTTTCCCAAGGTCAGAGATGTAATGCCCTGCAGAGTTAGGATTCAGAGGGTGTCAGGGTTTGCTCACGCCTCTCTTTCCTATAAAGCCACTAATGCCATTGTGGGAGTCCTGTTCTCAGGATCTCATCCGGTCCTAACTACTGCTTGAAGGCCTGTGACACCTTCTGTCCATTATGATGTGGCCAACAGGCCTCTCTAGAGATAAAACAGATTCAGGTACCATGCTTTTGAACTTCCCATCCTCCAGAGCTATAAGCCAAATAGCTTTATTCTTTAATAATTACCTGGTCTCAGGCACTTTGTTACAGCAGCAAAATGAACAAGACAAGGACTAAAGGTGTTTACTTGCTGTAATTCCCCGACTTGAGTAAAGAACTTGAAAATCAGGAAGTTCTCTCACTTATCTCTACAACCCCAGGCCTATAAGGGTAGCTTTCCAAGAAGAATAAATGACTTGAAGAAATAATGTGATATTTTTCCACTCTAGAAGTTTAATTCTGTAGTTTGTAATTCAGGGGCATGCAGATTTATTATTTATCAACCTAGCCGTGGCAAGGAGAAAATTGAACGTCAACCTGAATAAACCCAAAGATAGGAAAATAAATGTTTTTTTGAAGTAATTAATGAGAATTCTGCAATCTCTAAGGTCATTAAGGAAGAGAAACTCTGTCCTAATAAGTCTTGTGTTCTAAGAATCGTGAGCAGAAAGCAAGGAATTACCTTCTTACTGGAACTGTTAGTTATGTGCCTAACGGGGATTGTGAAGAAACTAACATGACCATCCGGGGACTTTCAGGAAATCTTAGCCAGAGCCTCTGTCGATTTCCTCTAAACTCTTCACTGTTTAGTCTTGTGTGGAAGTGCGAGACAAAGAAGAAGCTGGCTATTAGGTCTAGATGGACCAGCTATTGTTTTAGGTGACTCGATGCAGATTCTAATTCCAGCAATCCAAACATTTTAGGCAATATGAAAAGGGGAGCCACAGTTACTGGTGAAATTAGGCTACTGATGGGACTGAGCTTTGCTGCTCAGCTGGCCTTGAAATGGGCAGCTGTTCAGTAGACACAGTGTAATCACGGGACTCCTAGGAATGAAAAGGAGAATCGGAAGAGTCAGAGAATCTACAGAGCAAGTACAATCAGAGCAATGCTGCGTAAGGACCTAATTCCCATTACGGCACTAAAGACAGAGGAAGGGAGCCAAGTCCTGCCAGGTTCTCCAGTGAGTGGGAAAAGCAAGCAAACATTCTCCCTCCAAGCTTCTAGCAAGGAAAGCAGTGTTCCCACCAGCTTGATTTTGGCCCAGTGGCACTGGGGTGTCAGACCTCTAAGCACAAGGACCTTAGGATAATAAAATTCTGTTATTTTTAAACCACTGGGTGTGTAGTCGTTCGTTGGAACCTCAGTAGAAAAATAAGCCCTGTGGAGGCTAATGTAAGAGAACTACTTGTGACCACAGGGAATTGTGAGTACAAAAGAGAAAACAAGATGGAGTAAAAGAACATCTGTCTAACCTAAGTGACTCAAGCTGTCCTCTGGGGAGCCCGCTAGAGGGAGCTTTAGCTAGGGGTTCAAAGGAAGAAGGTAGTGTGATAGTTAGCGGTGACCTTAACGAATGCTCAGGCGCGTTAGTACACCAGCTCTTTGAGCACAGGGAAAGAAACTGGGCCTCAGTCAGATGAAACTTGTTTGCCCAACCTAGCTAATGTCACAGCCAACACAAGAACACAGTCCTCCAAATCAAAACTGCTTTAAAACTCTCCTTCGCAGGATATGGTTGTATAGCTTGGTGTTCTTGTGTGACCCCTGACAGTGGGAGTAGGGGCTTTCTCTGACTCTTGTTTGCTCTTGGAAATCGTTTTTCATCCTAATGGGTTGCCTCATCCAGCCTTAATATGAGAGTTTGTGTCTAGTCTTATTGTAACTTGATATGCCATGTTTGGTTGATATCCCTTGGCAGACTGCTCTTTTCTGAAGGGAAACAGAAGAGGGGTGGATCTAGGGGAGAGGATGGGGAGTGACTGGAAGGAGAAGAAGGAGGAGAAACTGTAGTTGGGATGCAATATATGAGAGAAGAATAAAAAAGGGAAAAAAATGAGAAACATGTCCAGTCTGGCTGCAACTCTGTAGTTAATACATTTCCTAATAAACTCTGAAAGTAAACTGTGGGAACAAAATACTTGTCTCTGGATAGCAAAAAAGCAAAAAGTAAACTTCAAGGGCTCGGCATCAAAAAGCACTTGTGGTCTTCCAGAGGACCTGGGCTCAGTTCATAGCACCCAATATGGCTAAAAAACTCATGTAACTCCATTTCCAAAGGATCCAATGCCCTCTTCTGGCCCCCATGGGCACTGCACACATAGTACAGAGGCATACATGCAAACAAAACACCCAAACACATTAAATAAAAATAAAATCTTTAAAAAAAAAATAAGTAAATAAGCTAGCCAAAAAATGGAGCTTTATTGTTGGCTAGGAAAGACATACTCTAAATCTAAGATGCACCATGCCATTGGAGGGGGGGGGCGACTTTTTTGGAGTCCTAGTAGCTAAGCATCATGAAAACCTCACCTAGTTGGCCCCAGTGAGCCATAGTAATCTGACCACATTTGAAGAATGGCAGGAAGGCCCTAAGCATCTTTGGAATTAGTCTTGTTCCTTCAGTGGGTATTATAGCCATCAGTCTGAGCCAAACTTAACAACAATGACAAGAGCAGATAGCATTGCCGGGCACTTGGTGATGTCACCATGTGAACTATCATGGACCAGTTTGAACACCTTACATCCTCCCTCCATTCAGTCCTCACAGCTGTTCCAGGAAGCGTCAAACCCTCACATAGAAAGAGGCCACGGAATAAAGAAAGAGCTATCAATCTGTCAATCCTGTCTGTGTCCGGGCCGGGTGAGGTTTCCTGTGTCCCTCAGTAGTTATTTCAACAAGGATTTGTGGGTCTGGGTAAACGTGCTGGTTAGCTCTAACTGTCAATGGGACACAGTCTAGAACCACCTACGAAGAGAGTATTGCTGTGCACTAGCTAAAGTAAGTTGGCATGTGGACATGCCTGTGGGGATTGTCTTGACTGTTAACTGAGGTGGGTGGGATGCTCCTTCCTCAGTGCAGGCGACACCATTTGATGGCTAGACCGTACACTGTGTAAGAGCAGAGAAAGTCAGCTGAGCAAGCAAGTAGGCAGCATGGGTGGATGTGATACGATTAGCTGTTTCCAATCCCTTCCCTCTGATGTCTCTCTTCCGATGGACTGGAACCTGGAACTGTAAGCCACATAAACCCCTCCCTGTCTTTTGAGGGGTTATCACGTCGACAGAAATGAAAGCAGAACAGAAACGATGAACTCTTAAGGCTGCGATCAAAAACTGAGGTTCTTCACTATGCCATAGTCCTCCAGTGGCCCTACATCTCCCAAGAAGATACAAGATTCAGCCATTCCTAATTATGCTCATTGACATGAGAAACTGAGTAATGAGTAAGTAATGTCTCAAATTAAAAAAAAAAAAAAAAAGTCTCACAAGTCGCTAATAGAAGCCTCGTTCTGGATGTGAATAGCTGTCAAGTGGCTCTTACCTTAGACAATGGAGAGCATGAGACGAGAATCAAGTCTTACCTATGCAATCCCATGCCTGGCATCAATTCACCATACAAAGAAGAACAGCTCAAGGTCAGCCACTAAGTTTGGAGTAAGTCATCAGGTTTCAAAACATGATACCAGCCCTCAGTATGACCTTAGGAAAGTTTTATTTAACTTCTTTGAATTTCATATGATTTACTTAAACAGAAAAGAGCATAATAAAGAGCTGTGTCTTATAAGGTTGTTGTAAAGGTGAACAATACAGCACATTCAAGAGGCTCAGCCTTGCATGTGTACTTGATAAATAATAAACAACACGGCATTGCTTGAAGTGGTTTTCATCTTTTCTCTGACTTCCAACATATTTTTTAAATGCCCCCTAAACTTCAACATCTCCTAAGTCCTCTCCTGAGTATCATAGAAAGTCTACTTAAAGGCAAATTTTTAAATTAAAGAAAACACCATCCAAAAGACATATGACTCCTTGAAACTCAAAAGGCTATCATTTGAACCATGATGATGGCAATGAGAAACAATGGGAAAACTTGTGCATGTATACAGAGCAGCATTAAGGGAAGTGATCCACATGTTCTCTCATGGGACCAAAGTCACTTCTCCTATTTACCCATAGGTAGTCCCTTATGCCAATTTCTTGTTCTTCCAAGTACTGTTCATGTGGTTTGAGTTCCCAGAAGATACTTTATCCTGGCCATCTGGCAAAGAACTACTACTGAGCGTGTCCCCTGCACAAAGCACGATAGTAGATCTTGTGACCATAACAATCTCCATCCTTGAGGAATATATAGTCTACTTGGAGAAACAAAATGTCCCTTCCATGGAAAGTAACTACAATAAGTACCATAGACAAAGCACAAAGTATGTTTACTGGAGAATTCTATTAGGTCTCATATTTAAATGCTTGTGCAGGTTGAATGTTGGTAGCCTTCAGGATGAACTAATAGAAGTCTCTCAAGGGTTAATCAGGGTAGTAGCATTTTTGCTGTTTTTGGTGTTGTGTTGGGGCAATTGGGTAAGTGGGTGGGTTTGTGTTTATGTGTTTTATGTGTGAATGGATGCACATGCATATAAATACACTGTATGTGGAGACCAGAGGTCTACATCTGATGTTTTCATCAATCTCATTTAAGATTTATTTTTATTATTTTTAATTATGGGGGGCACTGTAAAAACATGTGAATCCAGCTGCCAGAGAAAGTCTGTCATCGGATCCCTCTGGAGCTGGACAGGTGGTTGTGAGCTGCCTGTGTTTGCTGGGTACTGAACTGAGGTCGTCTGTAAGAGCAGTGCACACTCTTCACCACTGAGCCATCCCTCCAGGCACGCAACCTTAATTTACCTTAATAAACAAGGTTTCTCAGTGAATCTGTATCTTCTCAACCCAGCTAGGCTGACTAACCAGCCAGTTTCCACAATCTTCCTGTTTCTCCTTCCCCAGTGTTGGGGTCACAGGTAGGTGTTGGGGATCCAACCTCAGGCTCTTTGCTGGCAAGCACTTTATCAATTAAGTCATCTTGCCAGCCCCTCAGAAACTACTCATTAAGCACAAGACAGATCACAGCTCAGGAAACCACATGAATTCATCCAATAATATTTTGGCTAAGATCTCATTCTGACAGCAGATGATACATTTATGTGCAGCCCTGTCTCCCAGCTACCTTGATCATGAGTTAAGGGGAAGTGTCCACATTTTGGCACATCTCCCTGTCACTTACAGAGGGGGCTCAATTAACAGTGGCTGAATGACTATGGCTCCACCGTTTATGAGCTATAACTGACATTACTGTGTGAAGTTAAAGATTTTTATCATATTTGACTTTCGATAATCATCCCCTTTAGTCTGATAAACCCAGGCAATAGACAGATTCAATTATTTGCTCACAGTGTGTTTTCCTAATTAAGCCGAATAATTCTTAAACGTAATCCTCTGTGGGCTGGGGGGAGGGGGGTTGTATAACAGCTAAATTGTAGATCTCTGGCTAGTGTGTGCATAGTCCTGGGTTAAACCCTTAGACCACCAAAAAAAAAAAGTAAATAATCTTTAATTTTAAAAAATTGTCTTGGGCTGGAGGGATAGCTCATCTGTTAAAGGCTAGGCTCACAACTAAAAATATAAAAAATTGGCTTATTTGGGGCTAATATTTTCAGACTGCATAGTAAGATGCCAGCATACATGTGGTGGTACTGAGTTCCCCAAAATATTGTGCACCCTAATAAACCTATCTGGGGTCAGAGAACAGAACAGCCACTAGATACAGAGGACAGAAAATGGTGACACACACACCTTTAATCCAATCACTTGGGAGGCAGAGATCCATCCGGACCTCTGTGAGTTCAAGGCCACACTGGAAACAGCCAGGCATGGTGACTCACACTTTTAGTCCCATGAAGTGAGCCTTTAATCCCAGGAAGTGATGGCAGAAAGCAGAAAGATATATAAGGAGTGAAAACCAGGAACTAGCTGTTTAGCTTTTAGACTTTCGAGAAGCAGTTTAGCTGAGACTCATTCAGATGAGGGCTCAGAGGCTTCCAGCCTGAGGAAACAGGATCAGCTGAGGAATTGGCGAGGTGAGGAAGCTGTGGCTTGTTCTACTTCTCTGATCTTCTAGCATTCACCCCAATAGCTGGCCTCAGGTTTGATTTTATTAATAAGACTCTTTAAGATTCGTGCTACACAAACACTTGGAAAGAACAGGGCTGTCCACAGCCCCTCTACTGTTGGCCCACCCACCCTTCCATGTGTCACATACCATCGCCTCTTCTGGGAAGGTCCTTTTCCACCCCCACCCTGCCCATCTATTTCCTTCACCAGGTCACCTCATCACCGTCCTTGGGTTTCCAGCTTCTACTGAACCCTCAGACAAAGGCTTCTCAGACAGTTTGTGAACTTCCAGAACCTGTACCTCTCCTTGACCGCAGTGATTATCATTGGCAAACTAACATCTCCTATTACTCTTGTGATTGCGCCACACATGTCTGCTTTTCCAGACCGTAAGATAGAACGTGAGCATAACATGTGCATATTTTGAACTGACACCTAAGAGTTGTACATATGGCAGGGGATGGGGGACACACTGTAGTGTTTTAGTACATCCATACAGCACATAATGATCAGAGTGACGCAATAGGCCCCTGTACCTGTCAACTTCCTTCTGACTATATCCACTGTTTCCAGGTTCTGATGGCCACTTTTCTATTCTCTACTCTGTGATATAAACATTTCTAGCTTCTATGTATAAGTGAGAACACAGGATATGTATCTCTCTGTGCCTGATTTATCTCACTAAACTTCATGTTGTCTGCGTTTACCCAGGTTGTCACAAATGACAGGATTTCACTCTTTTCTGTAACTGAATAACAATTTGTGTATACGTATGTGCCACAATGAATGCTTGTGTTAACTCTATCCATATATTTAGCTATTGTAAATAGTGCTGTTATAAGCATAGGTGTGCAGGTAACTCTTCAATATACTAATTTTCCTTCCTTTGGATATAGGCCCAGTAAAGGAGGCTGCTGGATCATACAATTAATTCTATTGCCTTTCTTTTCTTTTCTGAGGAACCTCCTTACTATTTCCTAGATAGCCAGGATATAGAAAGAGTTTGAAACATTCAATTTCAAATAACAATATTAATTTAAATGGGCAAACAAGCAAAGGTCAAAAGAAAACGAATCACCAGCAAGTATATGGAAATACCCTTAATATCAGTAGTTATTAAGAAAATGCAAAGCAACATTTCAAGACACCATTTCATTTCAGTTGGAATAGTGGCATCCAAAACACAAAAAGTGAGTGTTGGCGATGATCTGCAGAAAGGAAAATTGTCAGCCATCCTCCGTTCACCTTTAAGCTTATACCACAGAATGACATATGTATACAATATATATGTAGGGGCCCCCAGGCAGGGGGATCGGAATCTGTCCCTGGTGCATGGGCAGGCTTCTGGGAATCCGTTGCCTGTGGTGTGACACCTTACACAGCCTTGGTGCAGTGGAGAGGGGGCTTGGATCTGCCTAGGCTCAGTGTGCTGGGCTCTGCTGACTCCCCATGGGAGACCTCGATTTGGGGAATGTGGGGTTGGGGGTGGCTTGGGAAAGTGGACTGGGGGTGGGAGGAGGGAGGAGGGGGGTTGTGGATAGCATGTGGAGTGAGTAGAAAATTTCTTAATAAAGAAAAATGAAAAAAAAGATTGCCTCAGGTATTTCTGTATGTCAGTATAGAAGTTTATTTAGATTTTAGGCTATGTATATCATTAAATGAATCCACCATAATCAATGGCTTTGTGACATATGCCAAGAAAGAGAAAATAAGTGTGTTAGTGTTGTGTTGTAGAACTGTACATTGTGGGGTTAGCAGGAGACTCAAGTAGTGTCAGCCCCTCAACATGGGAGCTAACCTAAGAACCAGGAGAATGTCAGGGTGGAAGGATATTTCAAGCCTGTATTTGGTCTTGATCAACCTTCATTTTCTTACGGGTGTGCTTGTGTACATGCTTTACTGTATGTACATGTGAGCAGGTTTATGAACATAGGTATGTACATATTTATAGAGGTCAGAGGTTGACATGAAGTGTCTTCTTCAACAGCTCTGCACCTTATTTTTTGAGACAAGTTCTACCATTGAAACTGGAGCTTCATGGTTCAACTAGACTCACTGGCCAGAGAGCCCCAGAGATACTCCTGTCTCTTTCTCACAGTGTTGGGGTTACAGGCATGTGCTTCCATGCCCATCATGTTACAAGGGCGTGTGTGGGGTATTTGGACGCAGGTCCAAATGTTTGACAAGTACTTCACATCTTTCCAGCTCCTAACTGATGGTTAAATGAAGGCTCTCTTAGCCACACATGTGATCACAGGCCTCACCTAATGGCTTGTAGCAGAAATAGGAGACAGTTACCTGAAGTAACTGCTTTTTCCAAACATTTCACATATGTTTTCCTGGTACTAAAATGCTAGAAGTTAGGCTGGAAAGATGGCTCATA
Organism: Peromyscus leucopus; assembly: GCF_004664715.2. NCBI lineage: Eukaryota > Metazoa > Chordata > Mammalia > Rodentia > Cricetidae > Peromyscus > Peromyscus leucopus. The sequence continues at coordinate 15,436,185 of NC_051078.1, read as the reverse complement.
GATTAAGAGCACTGGCTGCTCTTCCAGAGGTCCTGAGTTCAATTCCCAGCAACCACATGGTGGCTCATAACCATCTATAATGGGATCTGGTACTCTCTTCTGGTGTGTGGGCATGCAGGCAGGCAGGCAAGCAGAACACTGTGTACATAATAAATAAATAAATCTTTTTAAAAATGTTTAAAAATGACAAATGCATGCAATATAATATATATGTGTGTGTGTGCATGTATATATATATGATACACATACCCACATACACAAGACAGTTTTATCTGTGACCTATATATAATGAATGTATAATCAGTGTCCAGTAAATACTAGTATTAAATGAAATCATCAAACTTTAACCATGAATCATCAAGAAAAACATGCCAGGATGGCTGGTTCTTGCCCAGAATGACGCGACAGCCACGAAGTAGAGATACATTTTCAACTGACTCATTCTGTCATTTTACCTTCCCAAGGAGACGTGAAATGTGGCTTCGGAACATCAGGACTTGAAATAGTACCTGGAAGTCCACACTGCCAGTAAATACTGAGAGAATCATAGAGTACATTCTGCCGTTCATCCAGAAGGTAAAACAAGGACTGGGCCTTGGCTCAGTGGGAGAGAACAATACCTAGCGTACTTGAGACACTGGCTTTGACCCCTAGAATCTTGACCATTTTGGGTCAAATTAATTCACCTGGTTCATCATGTTACCACTCCCCTACTAAATATGGTCCTTCCTCACTGCCAAACCCAGCATTCCCTCCCTATCTCTTCCTCAGTTTCTGTTTCTTTTTTTTATTTATTTAATGATGCCTTCCTCTCCTGACCATGTGCTAAAAACACAGAAAGGGTTTTGAAAAGTGGAGAGGAATTGGGCCTGTTCAAACCCCAAAGATCTATACAGAGACCTAAATGAACTATACAGAGGTTTGTTTCCTGGGTTTTCCTTTTGTCTTATACATCCCAGACTAGATTTTAGTAATGTCAGAACCGAGACATCTCAAAGGATAAATAATCAAATAAACATGATATGGAGAGATGTCTCAGTGGTTAAAAGCATCCACATCAGAAGGCTCACATGTGCCTGTAACTCTAGTTCCAAGGGACCCTCCCCATTTTGGCCTCTGGATACTTGCACCTATGTGCACGTGCACACACACACACACACACACACACACACACACACACACACACACGAAAATAAACTGTGGCCACACCCCAGAGCAGAAGCCAAGGGGCAGCCAAGTCTTCCATCTTCAGAGTGAGGTACCTCAACCTCTCTAGTAAGATGACATCAGAGAATGATGAGTGAGGATCTGGGGTTCCATCGCCACTAAGCACGGACTGTCAGTGGTGTCCACATGTGGACAGGGAAAGCAGGGGGCAGGCACTCCACCTCAGAAGTAAGAGCAGACCCTTTCCATGTCTGTGTCGATAGAAGCTGTGTGAGGAATCTAACCTTCTTCCCTCACCTGGCAGTGCCAGGATGGGCTCCACCTCTTTACTGTCAGAGTAAAGTCAGGGGACACTAATAAAACAGCCAAACCATTCCAGACTCTCATAATGTAGTATTCAAAAATGAGCAAATTTCCATCTACCCCCTCATCCCATCAAGAGCCCCATGGAGCTCATCTCGCAGGAGAAAAGGCAATCTGTGAGTCCCTACCCCAAGGCCAAAGAGGTCCGAATTATCTGACAAATATCTTAGAGATCCAAGCACGAAAAGGCTTCAAGAAGCCATTGCAAGGCACCAAAGACAAACGAAGACTAGAAACTCTCCACAGAGGTACGGAAGATGTAAAGAGAAGCCACGAGATTTTCAGAAGTGAAAAATAAAAAAGTGAAAGAAAGACAGCCGATGGGCGCAATAGAGCAAGTGAGACGGGTAAGGAAGCAATGACCCTGAGAGAAAGCGACAGATAGTAGCCGGGACAAAGAGAAGAGAGAGGAAACAGACTTGGGAGGTGGGAGAAAAACTCAGGGACCCCTGGAACTGTAGCAGACGGTTTAACAGCCCTGTGCTTAAGTCCTGGAGAAGCAGAGAGCAAGCAGAGCGAACACAAGCATACAACAATAGCGGGAAACTTCCAGACTGCTCAAAGTGATTCAACGTCACTAAGAATGGGACAATCCATTCATGTTTTATTCTTGGCTTCTCTAATTGGCAAAATTACTTAGGACCAGTAACTTCCGAGTTGGTGAGGATGTAGGAAGCATGGACTCTTAAAAAGTCACTAGCTCTTTCCATCGGCGACATACTTACAAAGGTTTTGGAAAGCAGCATTCCGGCCATTGCCACCAAAGTCACAAATGTGCACACTCACTGATGTTGAAACGCTACTTCCAGAAATAAGTTTACCCCGTGAAATAACCACATGTGCTCAGAAATAAAGAGATAATATATATTTCATAAAGGCTATTTCTGACAATAGGTGGAATAATGAAAACATATACATAAATATGTCTGTGAGATACAAATGGTTAATGATGGTCTATTTGTACTGTAAATATGATTCAGTTGTGTAAGAGATATATAAAGTAGACTTATTCACTTTGATATGAAAAATGCTTTCAAAGGCGCAATATGTATACTACAGTCCAGTCCATTTGAGTGCAATGTGCAGCAAGCGGGCACAGAGATGAGAAACTTTTAGCATGACACCTGACTCCAAACTGTGTCTCCTTAGAAATCTACACAGTTGAAAAAACAGAAAGTGTGACTGTATTGGTTACGCTTCCTATCACTGTGATAAAAAATAATTGAACAGCAGCAGTTTCAGGCCGACTTGTTTTGGTCACAGTTTCTAAGGACAACAGTCCATCATGGCGCAGAAGGATGGTGGTAGGAGTGATTTCATTTGTGGTGATGGGAAGATGCAGATGATTTTCTCCTATATTTGCAGATCAAGAAGTACTGGGTATGATGGGAAAGAGACAGGAATAACATGTTTATCCAAACCGACTCCCAGTGACCTACTCATCACAGAGCCGATCTTCTAAATGCTCTAAACCTCCCAAAACAGCAGCACCACTTAGGAACCAGGTGTTCAAACACGTGAGCCTGTGGGACATTTCAGACTCCAGCTCTAGCAATTACTACACAGAACGATTAATACGAGAGAGAGAGGGGGGCTAAGAGGGGACTAAGTTTGATGGGGTGGAAGACAAAGGCTCATGATTATACTTTTTTCTCCACTCTTTGTCTCTTTGAGCTCTGCCAATTTTTCAAAGGTGTGTTCATTATTAATTGTATGACAAAAAAAGATAATGGAGAGATAACTATTTGTCCTTAAAAATAACACTAGGAAAGAACGATCGGAACAGTAATAGTCACTTACATTTATTGTCTGCAGAATCAGGGGGCAGAGATTCAACCAAATGCTTGCCCCATATTTGTCTATTCAAGAAAAGGTTGTGAGATAGTATGTGCTATTTTAAGCACTTTCACTTTAGCTACAAATCCGGTTTTCTGTCGCATCAGTATAGTTGCAAGGTCCCATTTCACAGATAAAGTAGTTAAACCAAGTCTTGATATCTAGTAGCTGAACTAGCTGCTCAGTTGGGTTATAATTAAATTGCTACCTCCTCTATGACAGAAGTAAAGGAACTCACACTGCACAGAAGTCTTGTTTTCCTATCCACACTTATGCTTATCACAGAAGTAGCAATTTGTCTCAACCTACAGAGTACTTGCTGCTCAAACATGGGGACCTGTGTTAGGATCCTCTGCATCCACATAAAAGTCATATGTGGCACACTGGCCTGTAACCCCAGCACCTGAGGGCAGAGATAAGTGGATCCCCAGGATTGACCAGCCAGACTAACCAAAATGGTGATCTCTAGTCTCAATGAGGGACCCTTGCTCAAGAGCTAAGGTGGGGAGCAGCAGAGAAAGACATCTGAAGTCAAACTCTGGCCTACACACACACACACACACACACACACACACACACACACACACACACGCACACACGCACACACACACACGCACACGCACGCACGCACGCATGCACAATGAAAGAAAACATAAATCTATAAAATAAACTAGAGGCATTTATACTCTTGCACCCCTAAAATAACGGGGCAAAAATGTGGTGGTATTATCTTTGATTACACTTGGTATATAGCCATGACACTAAAAATAATGGCTATTACTCTAATCCTGAAAAAACAAGCTAATTAATGTTAGTGTATGGTTACCTAATACACCTAATATTCCCTGGATTGAGATCAGCAATTCTAAATGATAAGCAAGGACTAGCTAGTGCAACATCTTAACCCCTTAAAAAAAAGAAAAGAAAACTAAACATGACCAAAAAGAGAAGGAAACGCTCAACATATATCTTCTTTGAACATCATTATTCAAAGAGAGCTCTTTCCGTACAGTTGGAAGCTGCTTCCCTGAAGCACTGGTGAAGCTAACGAGTATGCGTCTTTCCAAAATTAAAGGAAGCACTTGACACCACACAGACCTCTCAGGCTTCTGCGTCTGCTTTTATTGTCTACGCTGTGCAGCATGAACCAACACATCTGCAAGGTTACGATGCCCCCGGTACAAGGGTCTTAGAAAGTTTGAGACAGAAACAGGAGACAGGACCCAATTTTCCCCCACAGCAGGAGCCACAATACCCCCACCTATGTGGCATCTATCTGTGCAAAGAGGATCTGATCTGCTGCATCAGCAATGCATCTTAATGGAAGATACACTGCAATAAAATCTACCTAGCTCTCAAAAGAAAGAAATGCACCCCACTCCTGGGGGTGAGACAGGAATCCTGGTAGGGACATTCACTACACACACACACACACACACACACACACACACACACACACACACACACGAGGGGGGAGAGGGGGAGGGGAAACCCCACAGCTATAGGGAGGAGGAGATAAAACAGGCCCATTGTGACAGAAGAAAGAAAAACCCGAAATCCTTTCAATTACTTTTGTAGTATGTGGTAGTCTGAATAAAAATGCCCCCCCATCGATTCATATATTCAAATGCTTAGAGAGTCGCACTATTTGAAAGAATTATGAGGTGTGACGTTGTTGGAGGAAGTGTGTCACTGGGGGTGGCCTTGGAGGTTTCAAAAGCCCAAGCCTGGCCTGGTGGCTCTCTCTTCCTGCTACCTGTGGATCCAGATGTAGAACTCACACCTCCTTCTCCAGAATCCTGTCTGTCTGCATGCCTCCATGCTCCCCACCATGACAATAATGGACTAAACCTGTGAAATTTAAGTAAGCCCCAGCTGATTGCTTTCCTTAGTAAGAGTTGCCATGGTCATGGTGTCTCTTCACAGCAACAGAACACTAAGACATAGTCCCTTTGAAGGTCATCATAACCCTGATCTTGGTTTCTCTTATAATGCCCCCTTTGTTTGCCAAATGAACTAAATTATACATGATACAGAACTTAAATGTCCACAAAGGGCTGGGGATATAGTTCAGCTGGTGGACTGTTCTCCTGGGATGCATAAGTACTGGGTTCAGTTTCCTGTACTTTTTTAAAAGGTAATAAAATGAACAAAATGAAGGTTTAAGAATGCAAAAAAACAAAGCTAAGATTGAATCAATCTTAATTATAACTCTGTCAAAATGGAGTAATCAGATACATGCCACTGTTTTAGGGTTTCTATTGCTATAAAGAAACACCAGGACCATAAAGCAAGTTGGGGAGGAAAGAATTATTCAGCTGCTACTTCTGTATTGCTGTTCATCACTGAAAGAAGTCAGGACAGGAACTAAATAGGGAGGATCCTGGAGCCAGGAGCTGATGCAGAGGCCACGGAAGGGTGCTGCTTATTAGCCTGTTCAACCTGCTTTCTTCTGGAACCCAGGACCTCCAGCCAGGGATGGCACCACCCACCATGAGCTGGGTCCTACCCCATTGATCACTAATTGAGAAAATGCCTGCAGCTGATCTCATGGAGGCATTTCCTCAACTGAGGCTCCTTCCTCTCTGAAGATTCTAGCTTGTGTCAAGTTGACACAAAAAAACCAGCCAGTACAACTGACCCCTCGTCAACTTGACACACAAACATATCACTATTAAGCCACAACCCTTCCCTTCTTACTCATCCCCAAGATCTCATATTAAATTCATAATTTTAAAAGTCACCCAGTCTTTACAAATTCAAACACATTAACATTTCAGTCTCCTTAAAAGAGATTGGATATTTTAAAAGTTCAAGTCTTTCATCTGGGGACTCATTTAAAAATCAAAATTAAATACCTTCTTCAAGGGGGAGAAACCAAGGTACCATCCACAATCTGAACCAATAAAAACCAAACTCCAACAGTATAAACAACTCAATGTCCACTTATCTGGGATTTATTCAATCTTCTGGACTCCAAAGGGCTTGGGTCACTTCTCCAGCTCTACCCTCTGCAATACACACAGCTTGTCTTCTAGGCTCTGGCTGGCTCCACTCCAATGCTGCTACTACTTTTGATGGTCTTCCCATGGCACTGGCATCTCCAAAATACTGGAGTCTTCTGTTGCAGCTGGGCTGCACTTTCACCAATAGCCTCTCCTAGGCTCTCTTCATGGATCAAGCCTCAGCTCCTATGCATGATCCCTTCCGTCCTGGGCCTTCAACTGCTACTGAGGCTGCACCTTCACCAATGACCTCTCCTGGTTCCTCACAGTGCCAAGCCTCAGCAGCTCTCCGTGACCCCTTCATGCTTTCAAACCAGTACCACCTGGGTGACTCTGACATATTACCAAGTCCTGCCGCCAGCACAAGGTACAACCTTGGCCACCTCTGGAACACAGCTTCTCTGTGCTCTCAGGAAACATTTCCCAGAAGATTTCACCTCAGTGATGCTGCTGGTCTCTTCTTAATCACGGCTAATTTCTTAGCTCCAGCCGACGAGCATCAATTGTCCCAGTAACATAAAGGTTTTACTTTAATAGTTCTGGTATCTTGTTAATCACAGCTGATTCTTCAGAACCACCTAACCAGAAACACAAAATCTTAAATCAAAATAACAAACAGCCCTGATAGAGTCTTTAACATTCCCTCTGAAAGTTCACAAGCCAGGCCTCCATCCTCTGCACTGCTCTCAACATTCCTATCTTCCAAGCCCCTACATCCTACTGAAGCCTCAACACTCAGTGGCTTTTCTAGCCCAAAGTTCCAAAGTCCTTCTCCAATCATCCCCAAAACAGGGTCTGTCACAATAAACCCCACTACACTGGGTATCAACTTGTCTTAGTTCAGGTTTCTAACGCTATAAAGAAACACTGTGACCAAAAAGCAAGTTGGGGATGAAAGGGTTTATTCAGCTTACACTTCTATATTGCTGTTCACCAACAAAAAAAGTCAGGATAGGACCCCAAACAGGGCAGGAACCTGGAAAGCAGGTGCTGATAAAGAGGTCATGGAGGGGTGCTGCTTACTGGCTTGCTTCCCATGGCTTGCTCAGTCTGCTTGATTATAGAACCCAGGACCACCAGGCCAGGGATGGCACCACCCACCATGAGCTGGGCCCTCCCCCATTGATCGCTAATTGAGAAAATACCTACAGCTGGGTCTCATGGAGGCATTTCCTCAACTGAGGCTCCTTCCTTTGATGACTCAAGCTTGTGTCAAGTTGACACACAAAACCAGCCAGTATCACCACATTTCTCCATGGCCAGCCTAGCTCTTTGGGTCAAGGAAAGCCACAGGGTAAACGTTCTTGATGAGACTAGATGTTAGGATAAGAGCTCTTTCCAAAGTTTTATTTACAATAAAGACAAGAGGAAGTCGAGAATAAATCTCAAATTAAAACTGAATCCAGTTAGCATTTCCTTCCCCTCTCAAGGTGGTTTTCTAAAAGTGAATTCTCCAGAGGAGGAAACATGGGTTGTTTTCAGACAAGTAGGAGCCACTCCATATTGCCAACAGGAAGGTGGTAAGCAGTCTCGGTTATTCCCGCCCATACATTTCAGCCATCCTGTTTATGCAATGCAGAAGACGGACAGATAATTGCATTATCGCACTACAAACAGGCACTGAACGTGGAGCGGAACTCGGGAGTGGGAACCTTGTCAGTTACTGTTAGCGAATCATCATACGAAACCAATTGTTCACTTTCTGCTCAGTCCATTAGCTCCAAGGATGAAAGGAACTGCTCTCCCAACACATAATATTCCAATTTCCAATTTCACTTAGCACTTCCCCTTCCTACTTGGCAAATAAGAGACATTTGTATTCTGGACTTCATTTGCTCCTTCTGCCTAGGACTTTATTTTTGTCAGAGACAACACTGAGTAATCGCTGTCTGAAATGGAGCCTTGGGGACACAGATGGGACAAGTTGGGCCTTCTATTTAGTAGGTGGTCTGGGGACTGGAACACAATATCCAACCACCACTTAAGACTTCAGTTCTTCCATTTTTAAACAATTATAAGATGGCTCCACTCCAACTTGCCACAACTTAGTAAAATTTATGTGTGCATATTTAATACACACTTATGCCCTACATGATGGCATTACAGTCAGTAACAGATCGAAGACACAACAATGGACAATTAAGATTACGATGGAGTTGAAAACTTCCTCACACCTAATGATGTTGTAGCCATCAGGATGCCTCAGCCCCATGCATGACTCCCACCTCCACGGTAGCCCTGGTGCAAGCAAACCTACCACATAACCAGCTGTATAAAAATATAACACATACCATTATGTGTGGTGTGTAGTGTTTGATAATAGTAAGTGGCTGGGCCCACGTTCAACTCTGCTTTTTATCGTTATTTTAGAAGACTGATTAAGTTTTGTCTCTGTTCCTGTGACAGTTTGAATGAGAAATGCCCCCCTTCCCTCCCCACCGGAGGGGATGCTCCAAGTGTGGTCTTATTAAAGGAAATGAGTCACTGGAGTGGAGCATTGCTCTGACAGGTTTGACAGTGCTGTTTTTTGGAGGAATGTAGACAAATTTGTAACTTTGGACTAGAAAAGCAGTTGGACATTGTACGTAAAGCTTAATGGGGCACACTAGTAGAAATTTGGAAGACAGTAGAGCTGAGAGCTATGTAGACTATGGAGCCCCACTCAGCTCAAGAAGTCTCAGAGAGGAACAACAGTAGTACCTAGACTTGAGACCATTCCTGTGATAGCCTGTCAAATACTGTGGCTGCTTTCTACCCACATCCTAAGAACTTTCCTGAGGCTAAATTTTGAAGCAATGGACTAATTTCTTTAGTGGAGGAGATTCCAAGACAGCCAAATATTGACTCTGTCATATGGTTATTAATTATGCAGATCTATAATGGAAAAGAGAAAGAGGAGCAGAAAGAAATACAAAATATACAGTTTGAAGAGGAAAACAGCACTAGGAAATGTAATGGTGCTCCAAGGTTTATGCTGAAAGAGATAACGAGATTGAGATGAGGTCTGATTTGAGAGTGTAGGCAAACCTACCACAGTCAGCTATATAAAAATATAGCACATACTTTACGTAAAGTATATACTATTGATAACAATAAGTAACTGTATTAGTCATGGTTCTCTAGAGTAACAGAACTGACAGAATGATATATATCAAGAGAGCAGATTTATTAGAATGGCTTACAGACTGTGGTCCAGCTAGTCCACCAATGGCTGTCTACCACCAGCAGATCCCAAAATCCAATAGTTGTTCAGTCCATGAGGCTACATGGCTCAGCTGGTCTTCAGGATACACCAGAACCCCAAAGAAGTAGGTTATTATGCCAGTGAAGGGATGGATTTGCAAGCAAGACTGAGGGAAAGCAGGCAGAGAAAGAGCCAAGTTTCTTCTTCTGTATTGTTTATATAGGCTGCCAGCAGAAGGTGTGGCCCAGATTAAAGGTACACCTTCTCAACTCAAAAGATCTGGGTAAAAAGTGAGTCTACCCACTCCAAATGGTTTAATTAAGAAAAATCCCTCACAGCCATACTCAGCCACTTAGGTTTTAGTTAATTCCAGATGTAGTCAAGTTGACAACCAAGAATAGCCATCACGGTGACTATGTTCACCCTCAGGGCAAGACCTAACCTAGATAAGCTTCCATATTGTGAAAGGAGAAGGCCTAAAGAACTTTCTGCTCCCACAAAGGATCAACAAACAAAAGCTGCTCCTAATGAGCTTCAAGGTGGCCAAGGCCTATGCAAAGTTGGTAGCCAGATTTGGCAACGTTCTATACCTGGTGCTGGCTTTAGAGTCATAAAGGCTATATGAGTAAAGGGTTCCTAAAATCTTCCTCCATAGTTTCAGAGAGCAGTTGAGACCAGACAACACATGGCAGGGGTGCCCTGCATGAAGGCCTTGAGAGGACATTGTGTGAAGGTGTGAAGGGAAGCCTGGGTGGAGTTGAAGACCCCATGATGTTGGAGATGCCAGAGTTGTTTGAGACATCTGCCGAGGAGCTCTGCACACAGAAAGTGGAACCATCCCAAGAAAATGAAGGATGTTTCACACCAGACATGAAGCTACAAGATGTGGAGTTTGCCCCCTAGATTTTGGTCTTGCTTTGGTACAATATTTCCTCACTATGCCCCCATTCCTCTCTGTTGAAATGGTAATGTGTATTCTGTCCCATTATACATTGGAAGTATATAATTTGCTTTTTTTTTTTTTATTTACAGGGAGGGGATTACAATCAAGAGACAGTTTTGATTTTCAAAAGAGACTTTGTGCTTTCAAACAGAAAGACTGAAGGACTATGGGGAACTTTCGGAATTGGTTTAAACGCACTTTGCACTATGCTGTGGCCACAAGCCTGTGGGGGAGGGGTGGAGTGTGGTGGTTTGAACAAGAAACATCCCCCATCATCTTGGGCATTTGAATTAGTGGCCCCCACTTCGTGGCGCTATTTAGGAAGACTTAGAGACTGTGCTCTTGGAAGAAGTGAGTTACTGGAAGCAGGCTTCGAGGTTTTAAAACCTTGTGACATCCCCCAGGTGCCCTCTCTGGTTTGAGCTGTGGTTCAGGATGGGAGCCCTGGACTTCTGCTCCAGCCTTGCCTTCATACTGGCACACTTCCCCCGCTGAGATGATGATGAACTCCACCCCGCTGGAGTCGTCAGCCCAAACCAACCCTTCCTCCTGTAAGGTGGCTTGGTCCTGGTATTTTATCACAGCCATAGAAGAGTAACTAATACATACCATGGCCAAAAGCAACCCGAGGGGAGGGAAAGGTTGATTCTTCTTACAGGTTACAGTTCGTCACCAACTGAAGCTTAAGCAGAAACTGAAGCAAATCCCCTGGAGGAATGCTGCTTACTGGCTTGCTCAGTTAGCCATACAGCATAGACAAAGATACCCTGCCTATGGTATACTGCCCACAGTGAGCTGGGCTTTCCTACACTAATTCACCATTCAGAAAATGCCCCCATAGACACGCCCATGGGCAATCTGATTGAGACAATCCTCCAGCTGGGACTCTTTCAGGTAACTCTGGGCTATATCAAGTTAGCAGCAAAAGCTAACTAGGAGAAGGCCATTCCCATATTTTTTTTTTAAAAAAAAAAAAAAGTTTTCTGTGAACAGTGCATTATCACAGTGTGATGACAGTACTTACCCATCTTGTGTTTACCACATTCCTTGATTGCACCAAGAAACCACATCAAGTTATGGACCTAGACCATTTACGTTCATGCGAACACACTGTGATATTCACACGATGACAAAATTGCCCCACAAAGCATTTCTCAAAAGGAACCCCCACCCACCATTTAGCACCCAATGATTGAATATACATTTAGTTTTCAAATTCTGCAAGCATGAGGTATGTTCATTCCCACTTTACAGAAAAGTAAATGGAAGTTTAGAAAGCGTCAATAAATCTATTACGGTCACTGAGTTAGTAACCAGACCAAAGAAGAATTTGAACTTCTGTTTACCTGATGTTTCATGTTCCCATGTTCTATTTATCATACTCAGGGAGCGAGTCTGGCGTTAGAGAAGGTGTGTGTGCATGAATATATATGGAGGGTGAGAATGCACATGTGTACTCATGCATATCAAAGCCAGGCATTAATGTTGGGTATCTTCCTCAATCACTCTCTACCTTATATTTAGTGAGACAGGTCTCACTAAAGCAGGAACTCACCACTTAAACGAGGCTGACTGGAAGAGTGGGTTCCAAAGGACCCTCCTGTCTCTGTAGTACTCGGCTCTTATGTAAGTGCTAGGGAATAGAATTTGGATCCTCATGCTTAGGTAGAAAACCCTTTAACAACTAGGCCATCTCCCCAACACTGGTTGAGAGGCTTTTCATAAGAAAAAATTGCAATGGAAAACTGCAACAATAAAAGATATACTCAGTTATTAAGGTGTCTCTCAGTTTAAAAGTTGAGTTACTTTGATATTCTCTTCCCATTGGCCAGATCAATGACCTGTACCCTGAATCTCAATTGTCACCTACAGCCCAGTTAAACCCTTCCAGTGAGCAGCTTTGCTGACCATGTCTTACTGGAAGAAGTCTCATCTTTCTCAGAATTAGAGGAGAAGAAGCAGGCCGGACTGTCCATCCTTTGACGGTACAGATCAAGCCAAAAGAACAATAGAACTTTTCAGAGAAGCTCCAATTCCCAGAACCAGAGAGAGAAAAGTGAAGAAGGAAAACTAAAAATCATCTCTTTTGCCTCCCATGCTTTTATCCTGTGTGCTAGCACATTCTTGTTGCCAGGAACAAGAGTGAGCAGGAAAATGAGAGCAGAGGAGAAAGGACTCACAGAATTAGCAATCCCAAAAACACAGCCCAAGTGTGTCTGGGAACTTGACGGTGTCATTAAAACATTTGTTAATGGCCATCCCTGAAAACATACATACAATTAACACTATACACACCAGGTAAGTTATACTTAGCAACAAATATGTATATACATACACCGTATATGCATGAATAACAATTTTTCAAAGGCTGTGAATTTGAAAGAGAAAAAAAACAGGTGAATTGGGGGTTTTGAGGAAGGAAAGAGAAATGTGATTATAATCCCCCCAAAAAAATCAAAGAAAAAAGACATTTTGGCCCTTTGCTGTTAGTCCTACTTTCTCTATATAGGTGTCTGTGTAAGATACAGTCTTACTCTGCCACCCTTAAAGCACATTTCTTTCTCAAGGGCTCCAGTTGGCTCAACTCAGAGGATGGCTAGCCCTGAACCAGTCACTGTAAGCAAACAAAACTCATTAACCAAACTCTGGTCAAAAGCTAGATTTAAGCGGTGAAATCAGCCCCACCCAGGGTAGTAACTGAGTCAGGGGTGGGAATCACAAAAGGGATTCTCAAAAGCACAAAGCCAAGACATGGCGGCCTAAGCCTGCAGTCTGGAGGCTGAGGCAGGAGGCATGCTGGTTAGATTTTGTCAACTTGACACAAGCTAAAGTCACTTGGGAAGAAAGAACTTCAACTGGAGAAACTGACTCCATCAGATTTGTCTGTGGGGTATTTTCTTGATTACCAGTTATGTGGGAGATTGAAGCTCACTGGGGGACATGCCACTCGCGTGCAGCGCCACCATGGACAAAGAGTCCCTGGTCACATAAGAAATCAAGCGGAGCAAGCAAGCCGTGGGAACAAGCCAGTAGACAGCGTGTCTTCGTGGCCTCTGTTTCAGTTCCTGCCTTGAGCTCCTGCCCTGACTTCCCTGATTAATAGATTGTGACGAGGAAGTGTAAGCCAAATAAACCCTTTCCTCCTTGAGTAGCCTTTGGTCACGGTGTTCACCGCAGCAACCATAAGCAAACTAGGACAAAGGTATTGCCACGAGTTCTAAAAAAAAAAAGGGGGGGGATGTAGTTACTGGACAAAGGCAAGAAGGTAGATAAACTACAATTGGGTGGTATAAGCAGAGAGATAAGCACTCAAAAACACATATTTCCAACATGGAAAAGGCCTCCATCTAGGCTAGAAATCTGCAGAAGTAATAGGGATTTTTTTTTTCTTTCTCTCTCTCTCTCTCTGTTTCTAGGCAGTAGCTCAAGAGGCAAACTCAGGCTGGCAATTAGCTGTCAGCTGATCACCAATTCAAATGTCCTGGAGTGGGCCGGGCTGATGATCTGCACTTGCAGTAATCATTTGGCTGGGTGAATCAAATTATACTTTCCAATGCCACTTCAAATCAGGATTGCTCTGTCTGCATTCATTTTTGGCAGTAAGTATTACCACGCAACTTATTTTCTTTGATATCGACTCTACGTGGGCAAGGGAGGAATTTAGGTTTCTTTTTACAGTCTGCTCTACAGGAAAGACCAAAAAGTTTTCGAGATTTGTAAGGAGACTAATTAGGATCTATTCCATTTTAATGGCTAGGCTTTCACACTGAAATGGATAGGGAAATGTGTTCTGCTCTTGCAAGGTAGAGATTTTTCTTCCCAGTAGCTATCTGATTTGGGAACCTCATTCCTTGATAATGCCATGTGCAGTGATCAATCAGATGTAATGATCAAAAGGAAGTTGGCCTCAATCAATCCCGATAAACAAATAACTGCTATAGTAGCAAACCTAATGTGTTCTTCACTTCGAATTCTGTTGCCAATAATTGGCCTCATTAACGTCTGTGAAGTTAGCTGTTCACTACACTTGGGCAAGCTGTACATTAGATGTGTTCAGTGGTTTGCAAACCTTTGGGAATAACAGACCCCTGAATCAGCATCTTGCTAGTTCCATGGAAGGGAAGAAGGGAAGAAGTGAGGAGGCTGAAGGGACACAGGAGTGAATAGGGGATCGGGATATTCCCATAACCCATCACCTTCCCGTAAATTAAAATTTTTCTTCTCAAACTAAATACGAGGGTTAGCTTTGCATCTTTTTTTTTTTTTCAGATTTGATTTTGACAGAAAATGAACTTGATTTCTTTGTGCCATCTAGCTTTCAAATTACCCTGCCCACATCTGTCAGATGCCTTCATGGTTCAATTATAAAAACTGTATCCAGGCTGGATCGTGAGTCTGCTGTTTGCCACAACCACAGACGCCCTTGGGTTGAACATCAGGCTCACTGCAATCTTCCCAAAGAAGGAAATATACTTCCAGCTGTTACACCAGACTCATCCTTCATGGAGAGAGGGGGAGCACAGCAAGTGAGCCCTTTGTAGAGTGTGTAAAATATGCAGATGGGGAGACAGGAGGCAGCAGGAAGAGTGGAAATAGATTTACCAAAATCATGTACACTCCTGTAGAAACAGCCAGGGTGGATTGACTGTGTGGAGTATGTACTTTGCCTGGAGATAACAAATATTTTTGTCCTGAATTACCCTATGTATCAGTACCATGCATATTTCTCAACAATGCTCATTTTCTAATTCATATTCTCCCATCAGTGTCTTTGAATTACACAGCGAATATATCTTTTTTTTTCCAGTCTAGCTTCTCTTTCTTAGGTGCTGTCCAGGGAAATTTCAATACCATGTTGTTTTGTCAACATTTTAGGTATTTGAGAAAGGCGAAGGATCTCATTAGATGAGTGATTTTCTAGCCAAGTGAGAACCAACCCAGGTACCAGTTGTTCCAATTTCCTCTGGGATTTCTCACCTGCCACCTAAGTTTAGAGCTTAGAGGGCAGCAAGATTCTGACTTTGCAGGGCCCACAACACTACAATGACCTCCTAATTGGTTTTCCTGTTTGGATTCTTCTTCTCACACCAGTTCATTTCCACACAGCAATGTCAGTAAGAAGTATGAAGTGCTCCTTGTCAGTGTCTTCCTTCCAGCCCTCCAGTGATGACATTGCCCTAAGAGGGTTCCTGACTGCCATGGAATTCCACCTTAGCTCACCCTGGTTCCCACCTGACCCGTCATTCCACTCCAGTCCCCTGACAGCCTTGCTCCTCGTGGGATGCTCTTTTCCCAGCTTCCTCCTTCTTGGCTTCTGACATCACGGTTCTTGGTCAACATCATCTACAAGTAAACCCATCTTACTTAGTACCCCTGCCCCATTACTTTTCTTCCCTTTGTTTTTGAGATTGGAATGTAATTACATCATTTCTCCCTTCCCTTTCCTCCCTTCGAACCCTCCCATACACCCCTCCTTGCTCTCTTTCAAATTCATGGCCTCCTTTCTTATTGATTGCTGTTACATGCATATATGTATATGCATATCTATTCCTAAATATAAACTGCTCAGTCTGTATAATGTTACTTGTATGTTTTCAGGGCTGACCATTTGGTACTGGATAACCAACAAGCATGCTGTTCCCAGTGGAAGATCATTTTTCCTATTCTAAATAGCCCTTAGTTGCCTGTAGTTCTTTTATGTAGCAATGAGGCCCCATGGGCTTCCCCTGTCCACTTTGGTGTATCTATTGGTGTCATCCTTGTTTAGGTCATACTTCAGCAGTCATATTGGTGAGATTTCATGGGTGTAGCTTCTGATATGACTAGGCAGCAGAGCCTTGCGACAAACTCCCTGATCCTCTGGGTCTTACAATCTTCTCCCCCACTCCTCCATAACGTTCCATAAGCTTTAGATGCAGGAGTAGATGTAGCCACTGGGACTGGGATCCACAACTCTGCATTTTGATTGGTTGTGGTTTTCTGTAACAGCTATATAAGCTTCCAAAGGAGGGAAGCAACCAACAGTCTGACCCAGCTATGACACCGATGAACCACAACAACTACCAGCATGGCACAACAACCCTAAGGGTACAGGAGTGGCATGCATACCTTGGCAGTAACCATCAGTTTTCTGCGACTTAATACCAGTTCACCAAGAGAGAAAGCATGCCTGCTACTGGAAATATGGCCTGGAGCTACTGAAATAATGTGTCTTGGAGAGGAAGAAACAGACATCACTTCACTTAACCTATACCTGACTGCACTCTAAATAATTTGCCCTTATACCCACATATCAGTATTGTTCTCACCCCTCATCAAGGAGACTTCTCTTCGCAAGACAGAGAACATTATAGAAACCCCATTACTTTTTCTCGGATCACAGTGATTACTTTCTTCATAAAATATGGCATCATTTTAAATCACACAGGTTGTTTTCTTACCTGTGTCTTTCCCACTAGAAGGAAAATTTGAAGTGGGTATAAACCTCCTCTGTCTTACTCTCTGCTCCATCCTCATATTCCAAAATATATCCTGGTATGTTCTAAGTCAATGGATAAAAATGTTTTGAGGTACTAAATAGTATAAAACATACCACCAGTTCATGTTTCACCAGTTATTTTCGAAATACACAAACCTAATGTTGAATACCAGTGTTCTACTGTTAAATCTCTTGTCTCTTCCTAATATGACAATCTACATAAAAATCGTTTTTCAAACTAAGACACTGTCTGTGGAAATTGAAGAAGAAAAAGGGAAAGGGGGAAGAAATGGGGTGGGGGATAAGTTGAAACACACCAGAAAACTCTAGGCTGCTTTCTTTTTCATTATAAGTCAGACAAGGTTCATGAGAGTAAGCATCAGCACTCGGCACTTCAGAAGTTGAAAATTAGATCAAATGAATTGGAGGACAACTGCATCTCGTGTTAATGTTTTCCTCTTCGAATGAAGAAAATGAGATGATGTGAGCCATGACTCCATTTGAAAATGAAACTTCGTATTTCTATTTGCTTCTACATTAAAGTGCACTTTTTTTTTCATTTTAGACTCTTCGTTGTTGGTAAATGTTTCAATATTTTACATTTATTAGGATCAGGCCCATTTACTATTGTGCAAGTCCGACAAGCACAGATAGAGAGTCCCTCTAAAGCATAATTTCTAAATCACACAGTAAACAAATGAGACTAAGCTAGAAACCTCACAACCCTTCCATTAATGTGTTTAAAAAAAATAGTCAAAGTTTCCTACTTTTAAGAGGTAATTTACAAATAGTCCACTGCATTTTTACTGGTTCAAGTGAACAGACTATCCAGGAATACCAGAATATCCAGGTAGATACCCTACCTGTCTTATAACACACAAAAGTGTTCAAAAATAAGCCTATAATCAGAATTTTTTTTGCCTATCTTTTGCAAATAGTAACACATAAGAAACTTGATTTTGCTCTGAAATATACGTTGATTTCTGATTAGCTGATTATAGAAGTCAGGAGAAATGCCAAAATGAAGAGATGACTCACCAGGGGATGACAGTGAGCAAGTGTCTTGAAATTTATAATTGCCCTTGGATCTACTTAATTTAGCTTAAAGTCACGAGACATAATTGAGACAAATGGCTGCACAGAGCAGGTACCAGACATGACGAGAGGCTGCCTGTGACCATTTTTTTTTCTTGCACTATTCCCACCCGAGGACTTTTTCAGCCAACACTTTTCCTAAAATGGCTATTAAATTTTATAGGATTTTTCCCACCATTAGCTGTAATGGCATTTACATGTTAAATGCTTGCAACAAATGAAACCCATGATTCCATTGTTTCACGGGGTGAAGGCCGTGATTACTGCTATTCTGGATGGAGAGCACATCTAAAAAGCATCATCGAATTCCTCCTCCTTGCATGGTACCTATGTGAGCTCTGTGGGGGACGCCTGTTTGCTTTGCAGCCCTTCTATTTTTGAAACAAGATAGATTCTTGCACATGCAAGAAAACTGGAGATTTCGCAATCAGCCAAGCAGAAGACACCTCGAACGTTATTTTCGTCTAGGGGACTTGTTTACAATTAGATATAATTCTCCCTCAAGTACATTTGACTGAGAAGTTGTCCTTTCACAGAGCTTCAAGCAAACAGTTCACCGACCACTTATGGCTATGTGTTTGTTTGTCTGTTTGTTTGTTTTTTTTTAATGAAAAAGAATGGGACAACACTCTCCAGGATTTGTGCCTGAAGCTCTCCTCCATCACGGAAACAGCAGGGATGGCAGACATTTAAGATTTCTCAGCCAATTTTCTCCTCCAAGAAAACTCAGCAACTTACCCTAAACATTTTAGATTTTTCTGTTCCAGATTATTATTCTGGGTTATTACTTGTCGGGAGATACTCAGGGTCATTTGGATCATAGTAAAATAAGGTCTGAGAAGCTGTATCTATGGTTCTATAAAACTATTAAAACACACAGCTGTGTGATCCTTCTAGAACTTTTTGACTTCGCTTCCCGTTTCTCTGCCACCAATAACTTTCCACAGCACAGTCACCCCCACCCAGAGTAGCAAACAAGCTGCGGGAATCTTCACATTCTGTAGACCAAATGTCTTCACAAGAACTCAGCTGTTCCAAGGATGCTTCCGAAATGACGGGGTTCCTGTAGTTATGAAACCAGTGTTCCAGCTTCGGAACTTTTCATTTCCTTTGTGCTTTAACTGTTTGCTGTGGGCCTTTGGTGTGTTTATTTTGTTTGGGTTTTTATTTTATGGTGCTGTAGATTGAACCTAAGCCCTCACACTTCCTAGCAAACACTCTGCCAATGAGCTAAAAAGATACACGCTCCGGCCCAGAATTTTCATCTTAGTTTGATCTTTCGAACTAATACACTGATACGTATTTGAACTATTTTTTGTTTCTCTTCTATATATTGATACCTAAGTTATCTGATCAATAATGGGTCCCATATAAGAATCTGAATTGATTTTAAATTGTATGTTATGTGCTATTTTTAAAAGGACATCCTTGTAAATTGCTCAAGGCTCCATTCATTCCAAGCAGGTTTCTAACTGTGTTGGTTTGGATGATAATGATTCCCATAGGTTCATATATCTGAATCTTGGTCCCCAGTTGGTGGAACTGTTTGGGAGGGAACATGTGACCGTGTCAGAGGACATGTGCCTTGGTCACAAGCTCTGAAGCCTCAAAAGTGCCCTGCCATTCCTAATGTACCCTCTGCCTCCTGCTTGCCCTTTAAGATATGAGCTCCCGGGTGTTCAACTCAGTTAAACATCTTACTGTAGAAGCTGTCTTGACTTGGTATTTTTTCACCGCATGGAAAAGTAACTGATACAGAAACTGGTACCAGGAGTGGGGTGTTGCTGTGACAGGTCTGACCACGCCCCCCCCTTTTTTTAGGAATGTAGAAGGCTTTGGAATTTGGGATTGGAAAAGTGGTTGATGGCTGCAAGTGGAGCTTAATAGGCTTGTTATGCCCAGATCGCGGGGACCCCCAAAAGACCACCACGGAGACGGAATCCCACGTGTAAAAGCAAAGAGCCATTATTTCAAGCTCCAGAGCTTGGTCCCTCTGTCTGTTTGACACAGGGGTGAGAGCAGAGAGCCCTGAGCTCAGGTAGGGCAGAGTTTTTATCACAGCAGAGGTTGAGGTGAGGGGATTTCCAGGGTCCAGGACCCTGATTGGCTGACAATTGTCTAGGGCTATCTGTAAAACAAAAAATAGGTATGTGCTAGACTCAAGGACATCTGGCCACCTTATGTAATGGTTGGAATGTTTGGGATGTCAGGTGCTTCTTCACCCCTGGTAGATTCCCTGGATGGTATCAGCTTAAGGCTTTTCCTGGATCTGGGTGTTGCCTGCCACAGAAGCTGTGTCTACGCCCCTAAGCCTGTCATGGCTGCTGTGTGGTCAAGCTACTTGGGGCCCCTTCACAGGCCACCCAGTTAAGAGCTTAGAAGACGGTAGTGCTGATAGTTGTATGGACTGTGGAGGCCCAGCTCAAGAGGATTCAGACAGCAGCAATATTAGCAGCTGGTCTAGAGACCATTCCTGTGCCTATTCTGGCAAATAACGTGGCTGCTGTCCAGCCTGTCCTAAGTACTCACATGCGGCTAAATTTAGAAGTCCTCGACTAATTTCTCTAGTGGAGATTTCAAGCCTGGTATTGATTCTGTTATGTAGTTATTAGTAATCCCTTTGATGTGGGTAGACAACGGAAAAGAGCAAGTGGAGCAGAAATACCAAATGGACAGTTCGGAGATGACCAGGACACTGGCAAGTTTACTGCCACAGCTAAAGCTTGTTAACAGTGAGGAGATCAACTCCATTAGTGAGAGCCAAATCTGCACTGGAATAAAGGGAAAGGTACCCTCAGCATAACACACAACCCAGCTAAGCTTCCAAATTGTAAAAAGAAAAAAATATGTATGGTTTAAAGAATTCTCTGCTCCTGAAAAGGAACAGCAAACAGACGCCCCTGCAAATGTGGTTCAAGGAGGGGCCAGGCTCCATCCCAGGAGGTAGCCAGACCTGTCGGTCTCATCCCTGTGGTGCTGGATTTAAAGTCATGACAGATTACATAAGTAAAAGGGATTATGAAATCTCCCAGGTCACAGAGAGTCACTGAGCCAGGAAACGTGTGTGGCAGGGATCTCCCTTCATGAAAGCCCTGAAAGGCCATTGCATGAAGGTGTGAAAGTCAAATCTGGAAGGAGTTGGAGATCCCAAGATGTTGGAGCTGCCAGAACTGTGAGACATCTGCCCAGGAGAGCTGCAGACGAGGAGTAGAACCATCCTGAGAGAGAGAGAAGCATGCTGCGGGAAATAAAGCTGGACGCCTAAGCCCTCAGACACCGGAAACGGAGCTGCAGGATAGGGAGTGTGCCCTGCTGGGTTTGATCTTGCTGGATCAGTATTGTTTCACTGCCCACCCCCAACCCCGCCCAGATCGTCCCTTTTGGAATGGTAATGTATATTCTGTGCCATTGTATGCTGGAAGTTTGTGATCTGCCTTATGATTTTACAGGGGGTGGCATTTAAGAGATTGCCTTGAGTCCTAGAAGAGACTTCAGAGTTGGGGGCCTTTGAATAGCGTTGAAACTAAAAGACTGTGAGGGCTTCTGAAGTTGGATTAAATGAATTATAACATGGCCATGAGCATCTGGGGGCCCGGGAGTGGAAGGGGGTGGTTTAGATGAGCCTGGCCCCATAGGCTCATCTGTTTGAATACTCGGTCTCCAGTTGGTGGAACTGTTTGGGAAGGATTAAGTAGTCTTTTTTGTGGGAGGGGTTGTGTCACTGGGGAGCAGGCTTTGCGTTTTCATAAGACTCCCACCATTCTCTGCCTCAGGCTTGTGGTTTGAGATGTGAGTTTGCAACTGTTCCTGACACAGTTCCTTTGTTTCACCCTCATCCAGCCATCCGGAAAGTTAACCCCAGTTTAACAATTTTCTTTCACAAGTTGCCTTGGGCGTGGTGCTTTATCACAGTAATAGAAAAGTAACTAAGACACTAACCTAAAAGTCATGTTCCCATCTCTTTCTTCTACACTTCTTCCCATTCCCATCCTCTCCCACTCCATCTCATCTCTGTACTACCTCCCAAACAAAGCAGAATCAGGGAGATTGTTCAGTGAGGGAACCCATCCGAAGATTAAATTAACTCAGTGGTTCTTCATTTGCTCACTTAGACACTTGTTTTGTTTTATCTTTTATAGCAAGGATCACCAGAAATGTGTGGCAAACCACTAGTGTTTACCCAGAATTATCCAGACGTTGAGAAAATAAACCACTCCCCACAGACAGGGCCTGTTTTAGAGCTGTTGGAGAAATGGATGTCCTGTTGGGGGGCAAGTTTCTGTTAATTGATAAGCTTTAGTTTTTTAAACATTAGTATTCCTTCTGTGCCAATGCAAACACAAATGTATGCTACAGTGGATTTGTCAGCAGTTCAAAATATCATGAGAATGCCATGGATTATGACTGCTACACACCTCACTGTGCCAAGCTGCAGCAAATTCCTTTGCTTCTCCATGACTCAGTTTCCAAATCTTTAAAATCAGAGATGGTACTACATCCCTGTGACATTCAGGAGTCTTAGTCTATAGAAATGAGTCAGATGCCTGAGATGATAATTCATTTTATTCCAACAACACATTCACAGTCCCAAGATTTTTTTCCCCTTTTGTTTAAGCTTTCTAAATAGTCTCAAAGTGTTTCCTTCCAAAACACTTCAGGAAGCTTGCCACAAATCAGTTTCAACAAGGTCAGTGCAACCTATACATCCCGTGCATAAGAAGTTTTCTTTTCTTGCACAGTATAAATACTCAGTCCAAAATCACTTCAACCACTGCGTTTCTGAACAATTTCTGAAGTAGAATACTAAACCTTTTGTTGCTGTGAGGAGAAGCTTGGAGCGACTCTAGTTTGTCTGAAATAACACTGATACTATTGAAAACAGAAACTACGTCCCAACTCTTTTCATTTTATCTGATGAATACAGAGGAAAAGTCTCAGGTCCAAGGAAGAAAAGGTCAGCCACTAGAATTGTGAGATGAATGTCTGCTACAAATTTTAAAGACACAGTTTAAGTTGCTGTTTGTCCACAAATCAGAGATGTCAAATCTATTTGAGACATTTAACTATATCATTTAACTATATCACCATCTTCCAAACAATGAATGGTTATCTGCATGGGTTGCTTAGAGTGTTTTTGTATATTGATGCCATAAGTTACACGGAGGTCTAGACATACAGAATTGCATGCTTACTAGCTAACTATGACACAGAAAGCTATTGATGTTGGAAAACACTGATTGAATTGTTGCTAAGCCCCCCAGAACCCCATGCTGACAACAACACTGGTTTCTAGGCATCAAATCCCCAGATACTGGTTCATTTTATTCAGGGCATCACACACTGTGTTCAAATCACTGCGTAGGTCCTGCACCACGTTCTCAATACTTCTGGTGTCTTTCAGGATTTCGATGCTCTGTGTGTAGGGGTTGAAGTATACTGAGAAGGGACGGGTAATTGACTTTGCAAAGTCCCTGTAGAATAAATGAAAATAGAAGGATACACCGTCAGCCACCACTGGTGCAAGAAACAGATAGGAAGAAACAGCCAGAGAAATTTAAAAGTTCCTTTCTACAGAAGAAAGAAAAGCAAGTTTACCTCATCTTCTCTTTGGCTTCTTCAAAACTTTCCGAAACAAAATAGACATCCTGGAAGGTGGTGATTAGGCATTCCTGCAAGCAGGTTGTCTTTGGGTCAAAGGCTTTTATGCACGCCTTGTCAGAAAGAGCATGCTGCAAAACATACCACAGAATCCAATCAACTCCATTCCAAAATGCTACGGGCATCACACTTACTAGCCCAGTAACCCACAGAACTGCTCAGTTACTAGTCTACCATAGAGCATAGAACCCTCCCAGTGCAGGGTAAATTGGGTATTGAGGAAGGGTTGTTTTGTTTGTTTTACTTATTCTCTTGGAAGTTGAGGGAGAAAATGCGCTCCTGTTATTATTTTATATAAAATCAGGCAAATTCATGCTGAAGGACAGTTCAGAGCTATCCCCTGACACAAATGGATTTTTAAATCTACACCATGAATAGAAGCAGGTACAGCAGAAATATGCTCCTAAATTTGTTGCTATAAGCAATGTACTGAAATTTCTCTTAAATGGCAGAAGTAATAATTACCTACGCAGAGAGGTAATTGAGACTCTCACTGAACTATTTGCGGACTCATTGGGAGACATTTTGAGGCCAGGTACTGCATATCAACAGAGACTGGAGTGGGCTTATACATTGGAGGGTGCTTGCAAAGTAATCATTTACCTTCCACAAAGTACAGCAGAGTGATATACAGCAAATAAATATTGCCAGTTGGGGGGCAAAGAACCAATATTAATGGTTATATTTAAGCCCAAAGCAGGCATTAAAAAACAGGAAAGCCAGTATAATTATTCTTTGAGCCATCATTGGCTCCATTCAGCTCACCGCATGCCTGGCACTAAGAACATCAAGGAATCCTGAATGACTGTGTCTTCAAGATAAATCCAGTGATGCTAGAAGTTAGTGGTCATTCCTTACCCACCCCACCTGCCTACTTCTAGACTGTTAATGGATGGTTCTGAAACATAATGTGCAAAAGAATCATTGAAGAGCGTATGAAACCATAGACACCCAGGCCTTCATTCTATCCAGTAAATCTAAATGAAATCCAGAAATGAGCACTTTAAAGGCATCTAAGGTGACTATGACATAAGTGTTTGTGAACTATACTCCTCCCATAGATTTTGTTACTAAGAGGTAGGTTTTTGTTTTTGTTTTTTTGTTTTGTTTTGTTTTGTTTTGGTAGAAAGGGAGATGGCAAAAATTGCCTTGAACTGAGAATTAGAAAACAGAGGCTGTAGACCACGTGCTAATGTACCTACTTGTAACCATCGTAGATCACTTGACCCATCAGAGTCTCCACTCCCTCAAGGGACACATTTAGAATGGATGGTTCTAAAGATGCTATTGAATGCATCTCCTTGATCCCACCCAAAGCGTTTCTCTGCCTCTTTGCCTTCTCAACCAAATAGTGAGAATTTCTTGAAAACTTCCAAACCAATGCCCTCCCCATCAACATTCCCAGTGCATTCCCTCCAACAATTTCAAAGTGCACATGCTTATTTACAGCCCTTGGTTATTTACAGGCTGTGGTTTTTTTTTTTTTCCATGTCTGAAAATACAATTGAGAAGCCACAACTGACATGAACAGAACGGGGCAAAGGGCTTGTGATTTGTTTTTCCACAAAATTCTGTTGTCCAGATCGATGCATATATGAATCATGGAATGTGGAGGACCTTCAGCGTGAACTCATTCTTTTTCTGGAACACAGAACAACATCATTCTGAGGCAGAAGGTCATCGCACCTCCAAATGCACTTTTGCAGAGCCCAGCACAGTGAACGTCGGGCACGTCTGGTTCCACATGACCAATAAATCCTGTCCACATTTTCCAAACAACTTCACAGTTTTATCAAACAGAATGTCTTTTGATGAGAGCTATTGCCCCTTTGCAGAGAACTGGCTTCCTGTTGGCTTGCTAGGGTTTTTCAGAACTAGAAGTTGCTTCCTTTGCAGCCATCCACTATGATTACATTTAACTGATGTGTTACTCAAATTGTTCCATTCATCCATGGGTACACACTGAAGGAAGGACACCGACTGACCCAGTGTCCTCAGTCTATCTACCCTCTCCCCCGCACTGGGAGGCAGAGGCCGACTGTTAGCAACACAGGCTATAGGCACAATTAAACCATGGGTCTTCGGGACATCTCTGCTGAGCCAAACACTTTTCACAGAGTTGAGGACAGGCACAAAAGGAAATGAAGCTCATCAGTAAAACTTGTGAGGTCAGGCACAAAAGGAAATGAAACTCATCAGTGGAACTATCAGTCTCCGAAGTCTCTAGAAGACTTTAGCAGCCAGTCAGTATGTGTGTGCAAGGCACCTGTGCAGTGTGTGTATTCAACATCGGTGACTGAGAACAGTGCAGGTTCTGAAACATTCATCATGGGGCTCTTGCACTGACTCTCCAGATGTCTGCATTCATTCATTTTAGTAGGGAAAGAGGACTACAGTATATCAAGAGAATTCTCAGAGGACAGGGTACCCTGCCTTAGACTTCAAGGGGAAAAAAAAAAAACCCAGTGAGTACACAGCTTACAGTTTAAGGCAAAGACTATTAGGTACTATATACAACACTTAGCCAATATAATACTTAAGTGAAAATTGGGAGTTGACTAGATTTCGTTGTCATTTGGTTGGTTGGTTGGTTAGTTGGTTAGTTGCTTTTAAAAAAAAAAAAAAGGACAGGTTTCATTGTGTAGCCCAGGCTGACCAGCACTGTCCTCCTGTCTAGCTTCCCAAGTGTAGGGATTACAGGAAAACACCACACAGACCCAGCAGAGGAAGTTAACTGTTTTAAATGCTCAAAATTGTGATTTACTCTCAGGAACTGTATATGATAGTGTGTGTGTGTGTGTGTGTGTGTGTGTGTGTGTGTGTGTGTGTTATTCTGGTTCACAAGGGCCTCTCCAACCATAAAGCATGAAGGCATGAAGCCAGGGCTAGCTGCCTCTTGTCTACTAATAAATGTGAGGACATTATTAATAGCCATGGATTAGCCTGAGTCGAAAGAGCAGCCAATGAATGAGATTGTTATAGACTATGGGGACTTTTGACTTTGAACTGAATGCATTTTTCATTTTGATATGGCCAGGGAATAGAGTGTGGTAGTTTGTAAGAAAATGCCCCCCAAAGGGAGTGGCACTAATGGAGGTGTGGCTTGTTGGAGTAGGTACAGCCTTGTTGGAGGAAGTGTGTCACTGCAGGGGGTGGACTTTAAGGTCTCATATATGTTCAAGATACCACCCAGTGAGACAGATCACTTTCTCTTACCTGCAAGATGTAGAACTCTCCGCTACTTCTCCAGTACCATGTCTGCCTGCATGCCACAATGTCCCACCATGATGATAATGGACTGAATCTCTGAACTGTATAAGCGAGCCACCCCAATTAAATGTTTTCCCTTATAAGAGTTGCCATGGTCATGGTGTCTCTTCATAGCAATAGAAACCCTAAGACACTGATAGATGATAATACAAGATAATTCAGAGCGTACATCTTAACCTTGGAGTTTAACTTTGGTTTCTTTCCTTCCTATGCAATTTGAGGAAACTAATGGACTCTATAACCCAAGGTTGTGGTCCGAATTAAATGGGGAATGTATGCAAATGGCTAACATGGGAAGTACTCAGCACACTTAGTTATCATTCCTAATTCAGTCCAGACAGGATTACTAGTATCCACATGTGCTGCCCAATAAGCTTTTCCTCCCTCTCCCCGAGGGGTCTAGAACCTATAGGGAAAAAATGGCCCCACATATGAGACATGGAAGACCCACACTGTAATTGTGCCTGTCCTGGCTCATCAGCCTGGCATCTCCTTTCCTCTCAGACACCCCTTTATGCAGTGACACAGAGGTATTATCTCAACTACTCTAGATGTAAACCCTGTGATCCTCACTCTCTATATCAGTACTGGTTAAATTTTGAAGGGAAAAAAAAAATCCCAAGTGTGAGGCCAGATTTATGGGTAATTTGGGTCCTAGATTCCAAATAAGGTTTTGCAAAGATTCCTATGTTCACAGCACAGTCACCTTTTCCCACATCAGAACAACAAATAGGTGGATTTCATTATGTATATGTGCACTATGCATGCACATAGGTAATATTCTTTGAGCCTCATTTACATACTCACTAAAGCCTCCAGCAACTGAGGGACCAACATCAGGTCAACGGTTGCAACAGTATAAAATATTTCAGTGCAGTAGATAACTTCCTTTGAAACTACAGGATGTTCACATAGGGATTATGATAATGCTATTAATTAAAGCCGTCCCTACGTGGGATCGATATCCCTATTGCCAAGTTCAGCAATGTTCATCACACTTAATTTTCCTCAGTGATGCTAGGGCATTCTTGGTTTGCCTAAGCTGCATGGGTAAGGGAGCAGCCTCCTCCTTCGGCTGACACAACTGAGGAGTTTCCATTCCTCAATCCTCCAGCATTTTCTCTGTCATTCCTAACAGTGCCCACCACCACCACCACTCCCTGCCTTCAAGAAAGGAAGGGAACAGGGAGGGAGGCTTGAGCTGCCCAACCCAGTAAGGGCGGAGAGCTCAGCAGCTGAGTCCACTGACCTTCCAGGTAACCTCAGAAAACCTGCAAAGCCCCAGAGGCTCTCCTCCATAGCCTGGCAGTAATTCTGACCACCTCCCAGCAACAGCTGAAAGAGGCAGTAAATACAAATGATCATAATAAATAGAAAGCTGTTTGGAGAATGCTGATTAATAGCTATATAAAGGTAAAACCGGTAATTCACCACGCAAGGACATCCTAACACTAAAGCCCAAAGAACACCGGTAATCAAATTTGCTTAAACCTGAAACACAAGAGAGATGTATTTATATGTAATATTCCAGCAATTACTGTAGAGTGGATGCCGAGGCTACCTAATCTTTGCTCTGAAAGGAATTAAGAACTGGAATTCACCCTTATCCCTGAAAAAGAACAGAAACTGCCTTTCACTTTTGAAATAGATTAATTTTTCTTTCTTTCTTCTCTCTTTTTTTTTTTTGTTTTTTTGTTTTGTTTTGTTTTTTGTTTTTTCAAGACAGGGTTTCTTCTGTGTAGCTTTGGTGCTTGTCCTGGAGCTCACTCTGTAGACCAGGCTGGCCCGGAACTCACAGAGATCCACCTGGCTCTGCCTCCTGAGTGCTGGGATTAAAGGCGTGCGCCACCACCGCTCAGCTGAAGTAGATGAATTGTTTAACGGCAAGGCTCACCCTTCACTGCCGGAAGTCATTTCCTCGCCACCTATCGCCGTTTGAACGTGCAGCCTCCACAGGCGCGTGTGTTTCCACACTTAGTGTCTAGTGGGTGGCACTGTTTGGGGAGGCATGGAACTTTCAGGAAGTGGAGCCTCGTTGGGAGGAAGTGAATCACTGGGTAGTAGTGTTGAAGGCTGTAGCCGAGCGGGGAGATATGAGCAAGGATCATCACCATCTCCCTCCACCATAGTCATCAGCCATTCCTACCACCACGCCTTCCCCAGAAGACGGACAGCTTCCCCTTAAACCCGAGCCAAATGAACCCTCTCCTTCCTCAAGTTGCTTTAGCGAGGTGACAAGAAAAAGTAACTAATCCCGGTCCCAGAGTGAACAAACTTCACTGTTGGTTCCCCAACATGATAACCCCTTCCTCAGGACTTCCCTACAAGACTCTGTGTGTCACAGCTTGGACCATCCGTTTGGGGCTTATGGAAGAAAATGAATGAATTCCCAAGGAAGTAATTAATGAAAAAATAATAGACTCTACTGTTAGGTCAACTGTAGAATGGGGAGAAAAAGTGTGGCGTGAAAGATACATGCTAGACGGTCAGTAAAAGGCAACCAATTATCCTGTTTTGAAGCTGCTTTTCAAAGTTCATTTTCCAGATGACTCAGTTCCTGGTTAACTGTTCTCTAAAATGATGAAAATGCAGAAAATCCCCTCTTCCCAGGCTTTTGGAGTTCCAACCAGTAGGTCAACCATCATGGTGTGGGTAGTTTTTAATCAGGTTTATGCTAACTTTCATAAGATTTTCCATATTTGATTTAGGTCTGTCTCTGAAAGAGAAATCAAGTGCTTTTTTTATGAAGAAAAAAAAATCAAGGTCCTCCTCCAAACTATAGATACCCGTCTTGGAAACACTTGGCCAGTTCTAAAGAGCAGCAACTATGCCCACAGGAAAATTACAGCACAAATCTTACAAGTTTTATGTTCCAATGAAAAGGTGAATTGTGTGTACTTAGATAAAAGTTATGAAGACTATACCAAAGCCTCCAGAAACTTAGGGACCATTGTTAGGGCATCAGTTGGAGTGGTAGAAAATACTTTACTGCAATAGATAACTTCATTCAAAATTGTAAGGATATTTATACAAGAATTATGATAGTGGTATTAATAAAACCATCCCTACATTCAGTCTAGAACCATAGTATCTTTCTTCAAACAAAAAAAAAAATATGATATACAGGGGAATGGAGGGGACTCAGAGTGCTTGATGCTCTTTCAGAGGATGGGAGGAAAGCTCATAACCCCCTGGGGGTCTGATACCCTCTCTGACTTCCATGAACACCTGGACTCATGTGCACATACACACACACACACATACAAGCAAACATAATTGTTTAAGTATTTAAATAAGCTGTGAAATGTTCTGAGCACTTACAGGAACCAGACAGACAGGAAAGAGAAGGGCTGCTAAGGAAAATTCCGGTGTTCTGTATTCTCTGTGAACAGTTAGAAGGTATTTCTTGTAAAAAGAACATCTGAATTGTAAAAATGGTCCAAAACAGCAATCATGGGGATGCTGGAGTGCTGAAATCTGAGACTGGAAGAATGCTAATGACCAGAGGTGATGGACCTGAACAGGATGTTGCACGCAGACAATGCCCTTTGCTATACATATTTCTAGCCGATTTCCATTTCTAGATGATTCTGTCCACACCAGTCAAAACAAAACCAACAGATTCACCCCAATGCTGCCTACACATGCCTCATTAACCAGACCAGGAGACCCTGTCAAAAGTTGGGGGCCATGAGAGAGATTTGTTTGTTTCCAGAATAATTTATAAACCCTCTGAAGAGAATGTAAATAGATGTAGCTCAGGAAGTTTTGTTTTCTGACTTTCTCAGGAGAACCAAGAAGAAGTCTTAGAGGGCATGGACTTACAGGGTATGGTGTCCTATTATTGCTGTAGGCTTTGGCCACTGTAGTAACATTAAATTTATTATTGTTGATGTTATTTTTTTTTAAAGAGCCAGCAAAATGACTCAGCAAGTAAAAGGGCTTGCTCAGTGTCCCATCCAACCTGAGTATCATCCTCAGACCCGCGTGGTGGAAGGAGAAAATCAGCTCCTC
Organism: Peromyscus leucopus; assembly: GCF_004664715.2. Classification (NCBI taxonomy): domain Eukaryota; kingdom Metazoa; phylum Chordata; class Mammalia; order Rodentia; family Cricetidae; genus Peromyscus; species Peromyscus leucopus. The sequence goes on along the minus strand of NC_051078.1, from coordinate 15,405,172 downwards.
AAAGTTGCTTTCTGACCACACATGTACTATGGAACACACACACACATACACACACAAGTGTGCACACACATACACACATGCAGGGTTTTGACTGAAGCCCATGTGTTACACACTCCCTTGGTCCACTGCTCATGTGTGCATCCTCTCCTTTCCTAATCCATCCTGCTGATTCCTCAGGACTCACTGTGAGCAACAAGATTCTCCTCAGGAAGCCTTTCTCAAGCATGGCCGATGATGTGCCAGACGCATTGGTCACACTTTTTCTATTATTTGCTTGGTTGTTTATCTGGCACTAGTGTCAAGTCCTGGATGATAAGAGCCTCAGGCTGTTGAACCTAGAGCTCTGATACTACAGTCTGCACTTGGGTCTGGCTCTAGCACGTTCGTGTGTAGTTTAGGCAAGGGCTGTAGTGGCTTTCCTCAGCTGTCTCATCTCTAACAATAATGACATCGGGTTCGTATAGGGACTGAGTTGATATGTTCCAAAATCCTAAACCCTGTTTAAGAATTTGTTAACTTCCGGTGTCATTTTCTTTGAATTCATGTTCTTCATCATTCTCTGTCTCTTGATTCCCAGTATCTGGCATGGTGCATGCCACCTGTAAGCATGCAGTGAAGGTTTTCAGGAGTGAATAAATTATCTAATTAATGAAGTTATAAAACTACAGACTCGATAAAACTGCAGTGAGATGGCATCTTTCGAGAATACCAATAAGCAAAACACCCCAGTAGCAACTCATTTCCCAGTCATATTCTACAACAACAATCAATGCTGAAGAGAACACCCTAAGCTAGTCCCTAATCCTCATCTTAGACTGAATAATCAAGGAAAGATTAAGTTATTGTGAGTATAATTCTCCAGATTGTACATCATATTGCCTTCTAAATGCATCAAAACTTACTAGAATGTTAAAATTATCGGAATGCTCCAGAGCCCACCATTTCTAAATAAATGATCATTTTACTATTTAAAGAAAAAAAAATTTCTAAGCATCACAAATGCATGCTACATGCCTCCCTGACACTGTGCTTATCCAGCTCATTTTCTCTTAAACTGCTGATAAGCACAAGTATTTTAATTGCATTAATTTTGGAGAAGATGGAATATCCTCAAACTCCTCTTTGAGAGGTGGAAGCCCACGGAGCCATGAAGGACATGGAAACAAAAGTAGGAAAGCCAGACTTGCATCCCATGCAAGTGTCAATCAGGAGCATCCCATGCAAGTGTCAGTCAGGAGCATCCCTGTTAACTCACTGCCCACTTTCCAGCACTAAATTCAGATCAGCCATTTGTTTCCCATTGGAGCATACATTATTTTGTCATTCCTGTTGATTTGGGCGCATGGCTGCTCATCCATTTGAGTCACACCACCAACCCAGAATGGCTTGACCCATTTTCAGAGGTGCAAAAAGTTAGGTCAGCACCCACATCTGAGGTGTCAGATCCTCTGTATTAAATATGTATGGAGAGCTGTGAGTAGAAATGTTCAGACCAACAAATCAATATCTTCCATGACCTTGAACCAGTTTGCTCGGGAAGGATATTCTCATTCACAGCTTCGTACCTTCAACTCTCCAATGGAGGAAAGCAGCCCTGCTCCGTATGCTCGTAGTTGACCTTCTTGCTTGCAAAGGCCAAACTCGATTGTGAAGAAATAACACTGGGGAAAAAAAAGATGGACACACATTCAGTGAACTGGTCAACAAGTTCCTTCACAGAAGAAAATGGCACCCAAAATAAAAAGTTGCGCTGTACGTAACTGCCTTACATTTTTAAATAAATTTAAATCAGGAGTATTTATTGTAATCCATTATCTTGCTGAATAACCCTGTTCTCGTTTATATACCTCAATAAACTTCTGTTTAATATCAGCACATAATTTTTGCAAGTTTTTTATGATTAATATTTTAAATAACAATCCTGCCCTCAGTTGAAAGAATATGGGAAAATTATAAACCCCTAGGAGTCTTGGGAGTCCTGTATTCAGGAACTTTATGGATCAAAACATATCTCCTGTAATAATTTTAAAGTTATAAATTATAAAGTTGTAAATGAGTACATCTTCGTAACACGCCACAAGAATATGGTCCTTGCACCTACCAAATTGTGTTTTGGTGGCATAAATAAGAAGATACGAAAAGATGAGTTGGCATCTAGTCATCTCAAATGTATGTATTTTTTTAATCTGTTTATTCAGTCTGAAGACATGTATTCAGCTGGGGCGATAACTCAGAGAGTAGAGAGCCTCCTGAACACACACAAGCACCTGACTTTGGATCCCCAGCACTCACATAACAGCTAGGCATGGCAGCACACTTCTGTAACCCCAGAACTAGGGGAGGCTGTCAGATTCCAGGATCTCACTGGCCAGCCAGTCCAGGGAAAAGATGAACTTCAGATTCATTGAGCCCCTATCTCAAAAACAAAGGTGGGACAATAATACAGGGAAATGCCCGACATCAACTTCTGGCCCTCCTCACACAGGAGCAAGCACACCCATGTACATAATTACATACAAAACACACCAAAAAAAAACAAATATGCAAATAAACCTTTTTTAATGGCATTTGTTGAAAAGTTCCTAGGTGCCAATGCTTGGGAGAGAAATAAAAGAGAGACCAAGAATGCAATTATGTACTTACCAATCTATCAAAACTACAATGTATGTTTTTAGTAAAATCTTAAATGCATACTAACATATGCATATGTATATGCATGTGTGTGCATATTTTTTTTTTTGAAAAGGACACAGTTGAGTGGGTTTAGAAGGAGAATCTGAGAGGAGCTGGGGAAGGGGTGAATGTAATTGAAATACATTGTACAAAATTCTCAAAGAAGTAGTAAAAAAAGAGGAAAACAATAGTAGAATCTGCAGTTACTGCTGTTGGGTTCAAGAAATCAACCTGGACAGAAAAATGTCTGCTGCACAACTAACAAAACGCACAATGCCATTGCAAGGGGCTGAAATCACACTGTTTTATTTCTCTAAGAGAAAAGTGAGAAGCTAGCAACACATAATAAGAATTGAATCAAATTAACACTGTCCTGCGTCCGTGGTGCTAGGGCAAGGAAGGTGTGGAGAAAGAGAGCTTAAACACTCCTGAAACGGGGCAGAAAATAATTAAAATTTCGAGCCCATGGCAGCTTGCTCTATTTTTATCCAAGGGTTGAGATGTCCTCTGACTCTGAAGGGTTTTGTTTGCTTTTTTAATGCAGGGATAACCTCTGGGTTGAGTGGTCCCATGCTCTGCATAACTGAGCTGCACCCAAAGGACTGGCCACTTCCAAGCCACGGAGTGTCACCTCCAGAAGCAAAGCCTCCCTCCAGATTCAACTGCCAAAGAGGTCAAAATTATAGTCCATGCCACCAACAACTCATCTGCGATGTCCACCAATACACCTCCTTTTACTGTCCCACATTTTCTTTGTTTTCTGATCTTCTGCTTTTTGACAACTCTGGGGTACTTTTACACATCATCTCCACACTGAAATATAAGCTCTATGCAGCAAGTATTACTTTCCATTCCTTAAAAGCAACGGAAACTCCAGCTCCTTTGACACTTTAGACTACATCATTCTTTGTTCGAGGAGGTTGTCCTATGTGTTATAGGATGCTTAGCACCATTCTAGGTACTGATAAAATCCCCCACCCTCAGGATTTTTAGTAGCTCCATAACGTGGCTGTTCCTCTTGGTTTTGTCAACTTGACACCAACCTTCAGATATCCCAGAAAATGGACTTTTAATTGAGAAAAAATGCCTCCATAAAGTTGCCTGGAGGCAAGTCTGTGGGGGCATTTCTTGATCGCTCCTAGGCAGGTGGCCCTGGGTGCTGTAAGAAAGCAGACTGAGCAAGCCAGATGGAGCAAGCCAGTAAGCAGAATCCCTCCATGGCTTCTACATCAGCTCCTGCCTCCAGGCTCCAGCCTTGAGTTCCTACCCTGCCTTCCTTAGAAAATAACTACAAGCTGTAAGATTAAACAAACCCCTTTCTCCCCAAGTTGCTTTTGGTTATGATAGCAATAGAACCTCTAAGACAGTGGCTTTTTATTAAAACTTCTTTATAAAGAATTTGCAAATAAAAAAAACATCACATGCACCAGGCGGTGGTGACGCACGCCTTTAATCCCACCCAGCACTCGGGAGGCAGAGCCAGATGGATCTCTGAGTTCGAAGCCAGCCTGGTCTACAGAGCAAGATCCAGGACAGGCCCCAAAACTACAGAGAAATCCCGTCTTGGAAAAAAAAATCACATGCTGAAATTAACCAGACCCAAAGTCTGTCATCTCAATGAACTTCTATACAGTTACAACAGCTGTGGAGCGTCACACTGGATTTTACCCTTTCAATACTGGCTATATTTTTTAAAAGATTTTTTACTCGTGTATTTTATGTGTATGAGTGCTCTGTCTTCATGGATTCCGATCCCATTACAGATAGTTGTTGGCCACTATGTGGTTGCTGGGAATTGAACTCAGGACCTCTAGAAGAGCACTCAAGAGCTCTTAATTGCTGAGCCATCTCTCCAGCCTCTGCTATTGACTATGTTTTTATGCCCTGTTCACCATGAAATTTTAAAAGCTACATGAGAACATATATTTTCCAGTCAAAAAAAAAAAAAAAAAAAAAAAAAAAAAAAAAAAAACAAAGAATGACATCCCAAATGCCCCCTGGGAATATGAATGAAACTGTCTTCAGGGCCTTTGTGCCTACTATTCCTTCTGGCAGGATGCTCTACTCCCTAGGTATTTATACAGTGGTCATTTTTATTTCTCAGTTGAAAGTTGGTTTGTTAGAAGGATTGCAACTTAAAAGTCTAGTCATTGAGGACTTCCCTGACCACGAAAGTAGTCATGCTTTCTACCTAGTCTCCGACTGACATGTTACATGATGAATGTCTTGCCCCTGACATCACCCTATCCATTGACTTCTGTTGCCCTTGCTGTCCACGTCACTCGGTAGCATGAGCTGTGATCCGATCAGGGGCTCGCTTCCGGCTTCAAACTCTTAGCATTTAAACCAGAATCTAGCATAACATGATTGCTAGAAATATCTGTCGAGCAAGTGACTGAGTCCACGGATGGAAGTCACGGTCAGGAAGGATGCAGTCACATAGCTAAGAAGGAGTGGACTCCAGACTGAACTCAAGTTCCCTGGTGGGTTTGTTTTCTTTTATTTCATAGAAGACACACACAGCTAACTTGTCATCCATTTGCTGATCCGTTCACTTTATACCCACCAATACTCAGCAAGCTCTTACAGTGTTTCAGGAATTATTATAAATCAATCAGGGATGGCATTGCGTCCTTAGGAACATTTTGTTTGTTAAAACTGAGCTCTGTCCTCAGCACCGCATGGTGGGGGAGGGGGTTGGAGGGGGGAGACACACAGGACAGGATGTCAGGACATTAGAAATCACTCTCACTGAGGTCTCCTGAGAACAACAAACCTAAGAGCTATCAACATGTTAATGGTTAAAAATAAAACCCTCAAGTCTGTCAAACAAACAACTGTGCACACTCCTGGGCACAGGGAAGCCAAGTGCTCATATATCCACGGAGAAGCCCAGAAGACATGTGGTAATCCGGCCCTTCCCTTTCACAAAACGGAAAACGTAAGCAGATGAGTGATTGATATCCAGGCCTTGTCTCAACAGTGACATTCACAAGATCTAGAGCTCGGTGTTTTACAGAGCTCGACACCAACATCTGCCATCATTTAAGGCTTCTAAATAAAAAATTAGTAGGTGTGGGATTTTCCTTTACGGCCAAATGATGGGGAAAGGAGAGTCCAAAACAAGGAAACCGGAAGCTCCTGGTGCCTTCTTAGAGTGCCTTTGGTTTGGGTCCCTGCTTTGTCTTGCATTTCTAGCTTGCCACATAACATCCTTGGAACCCTAATGCTGAATGTAGAATACTTTGTGGGGAAATGGGTTGTCATGTTCAAAGGCATTCCAAACACACATATGGAGCCAACTATGGGAGCTTTTAGGTCAGCTATGAAGTGCATTTTTTAATTTCCCTCACATTACATCACTTGCATACATAATACATGGCCACAGTTATCATCCAAATCAAAACAGGCCAGAGAGCCTCTGAGAAAAACCTGCTGGACCAACCACAGCTTCTTCCCCCCGACTTGCCCTTCTGTCTGATGTCTGATTTTACAGCAAGAATGTAAAGGCCTGCTTTGGTTTGACGAAAGATCCAAAAGTTGAGTGATGGATTATCCAGTGTATCTTTAGCTAATATGCTTCTAGAAGCAGAATAGCCTCCAAGGGAAGAGCCCTGTGCATCTCCCTTCCCACGGCTCTGATGCTCCCTGGCCCCTTACCTCATCTGGGAGTCTCTCCAAAAGCTCTGCCCTTACACAGCTCCATCTGTTCCTTCTCTGCCTACCTTCCCCTTTTGGCTCCCCTGCGTCCATCAGCAAAGAAAGCCCCTGGATGCAGCCTCTGCAGCCTGCTTTCCTCGGAGAACCAGACCTTTTGCTCTTGAGACTGTTTTTCCATTTTCAGCTCTGCATGTGGCCGACAGATAATAAGTAATGGTGAATTACATCCAAAACCCAAATGTTGGCAAACTGGAATTAGGGACTCGCTCGGGATGCTTCTCTGTTTCCAACAGTGGTGAATACCTCTTGTCGGATCACTGGTTGAAGAAGGGACTGACCATGCAATTCTACTTCCTGGCTTTGTATGCAAAGCCAGCTTCCAGTTGAACTGGATGCCCCCCGGGAAATGTCTTAGAGTTCAAGAATAACTAATTGCTTCCGGAAATTTTAAGAAAAAATATTTATTTTCCTCATAGAATTCTCCAGATGTGGATCTGTAACATGGTCCCTTGAGGTTTTCCAAACAAATATCCTACCTATTATCAGAAAATAAATATGCATAAGGTGAAGAAAAAAAACAAAAACACCGAGCCTTGTAAAAACACCTGCAAAAGAGAATTGCTGATTCTTGGCCACTAATGTCTTTTAAACAGAAACAAAGAATAATAGTAAGACTCACACCTCCCAAATTGAAGGGTACCTTTCATCAGCACTGATGCTCATGAATTCTAAATTTTATACGCTCTAGTGATATATAATTATTTGTAAATATTTTATTTGAATATAATTACATATAATCATTAGCTTAAAACCAAAACAGGAATGATAGATGGGACCTCTTCCACAGAAGAAAAGCAGAGTCATTTACATACACAGTCATTAAGCAGAAAAAGAAAGGCTGAGTGACAATTGAAATCCAAAGAGACAGCAGAACATACCCGAGTGCGCTCAGGAAAACAGATAGGTCGCACAATGCTGCCATCTTCAGATCACTACTGGTAATACACCGTTCTCAAAACACATCTGCCCAGATGGGTGATCAAAGTTTAAAAAAGACCAAATGGAGCGAGGATGTGAAATCACGCCAGCAAAATACAGAATGGTCTCATGGGGTGACTGAAAAAATGACTCTCTACAACACTATCCTTATGTTTGGTGTTAACATCCTGAAGGTCTTTCTGTAGCCATGCATTCCAGTTAAAGGGAAGTCCAGCTTCAACAAGGAATACTGGATGAAATAGACATTTTCTCTCCTTACTTCCCTGCTGAAGAGTCTCCCTGCCTTCCACCTCTAAAATCCCTTGTACACTTAGAAATAATTATGTTTCCCTTTTCTGGGAGGTACTTTGTTCTGATGAATTCCATTTAAATAGTGCCTAAGAACTTCTAGAATAAGGACACTACTCATTTCTCTCCCTCTAGGAAACAAATTGTGTCACTTAACAAATTCCTGAGTGGATGAGAACATGAGTGATACATTTCCTGTCACCTTTCCAAAGATTTCATTCTTGCATAGTAGTCACATCTATTTTTATTTAATAATCACACACACCGTCTCACATCTAGAATTCTACTATCCACTTATCCAGGCAAGGTATAAGAAGTTTCACAAAGATTCTGAAAAGAGCCTGGCTGATGCTGTGGTCAACGCAGAAGCTGTGCAGTGAGCAAGTTCTATACGCCGTTCTTATACAAGACTCCTTCTTTACACCCTTATTGCAGTCCTCGGTGACCTTCTGCAAAATTCTAACCAAGCTTAGTTCCCGGGTTCCTAAACCCACTTAACATAAAAGAACAAGAACAAAGCATGGGAAGAGAAACCAGAAACCCCAAAGGCACAGAAGCATAGTATTCAGTGACTGGATAAGTGCTTCCAAACTTGGAGTTATCACTAGACAGTAGAAGTTACCAATGACTTCAAAGCATTGACTGGGAACCTAGCCTGGCTTCCCGGAGCATTCTCATACAAGTTGTCTTCCCGCATACTAGTGAAGCAGACAGAGACGTGATTGGCTGCATGGTTTTAATGAGAAAACTGGGACCCGAGTTTCTGCAACTATTGCTCATGTTTATCAAACTCGAGTTTGATTCACACTTTAGACCCAGCAACACTGTTCCTCATTAGTGACTGAGGCTTCCATATGCAAAGCTATGGCAGCCAATAAGAGAAACAGTATCAGACTTGGCCCAGTGTTCTGGGTCCCGGCACTAGAGCAGATCTGTAGATAAAGACTGCCACTGCACTAGCAGGTCACAATTTAGACCAGACTTAAAATTTGGAAAAGAGGCCTGGGGATGTGGCTCAGAGGTAGAACATGAACCCAATATGTATAAGGCCATGGTTTCCATTCTAGCACCAAAACCAAAAAGTGTGTGTGTGTGTGTGTGTGTGTGTGTGGTGCAGTGTGGTGTGTGGTGCGTGTATGGGGGTGTGGGGGTGGTGGTACATGTGTGGCTTGTGTAGGGGGAATGTGGGGAACACTTGAGGGGGTGTGGTGTGTGAGGGGTGTGTGGAATGTGTATGTGCGCTCACACATACAAGCATGTGTGTTAAATTTTACTGTACTCCTCTTCAGTTAAAATCCGGGGAAGAGATGTCCTCTGTTCTCTCGGATGGCCTAACACACTACAGATGAGGAAAGAAGACCAGCAACAATCTTAAACCTTCCTGGGATTTGATTCTCCCACAAACTTCTCGCTCTATCTTGAAATCACGGGCACTTTCCTGTCTTGGGTCTGGGAGAATTTAAAGCCAGTGTTGGACTTTGATGGATGAATGGGTTCTTAGATGAGCTTTAAGGGAAGAAGTCACTGGAAAAAGACGACCCAGTTCTTCCTGTAGAACCAGGGCATTTGCGGCATCAGGAGAAGGGCTTACCAAGAACCCAAAGGTCCATCACAGGAGAGTGTATAATAAAATAAGCCAGATCCCAAGCCCAACTGCAACCACAGACGCTACAGTTTGGAGAGAGAAGAGTTAACTTACTGGCATGGTGCTCACCCAGCATGCACAAAGCCCTGGATTTGATCCCCGACTCCACATTAACCGAGTACGAAAATGCACACCCCTAATGTCAACACTGAAGAAGTAGAGGCAGAAGGATCAAGGCCAGCCTTGGCTACATATAGTAAGTTCAAGGCCAGCCTTGGCTACATAAGACTCTGTCTCAAAGAGATTGGGGGCGGGCGGGAGGGGAGGAAGAGGAGGAGGAGGAAGAGTAAAAGGAAACAAAGTTTTTTTTTCTTTTGCCAGTAACCCTCTTCCAGCCAAAACCCCATGGAAAGAAAGAGAAAGCCTAGGATTTGAGGGCCATACTGTCAGCTACGAGTGACCCGAAGTCATAAAGACAGCAAATATTGTCTTAGTTGCAAGCACTCATTGAATGAATTAAAATGCAAAGTCCTAAGCTCCGAGGAAGCATTATGGCAAACCTTGTGGAAAATTGATCATCAAATATAAGAGGCACACTTAAAGATGGAAAAAGCGTCAGCAAAAAAGGAAAAAACAACAACTTTTATTGAAGAATGCAACAACATAGGGATTTTTCAGCACCCTGTGTTAGTGGGAATTTTCCTGGGCTTAAGTAACTGCTGCTCCTCAGAGCTTTTTGCTGCTTTAGGAATAAATGCACAATTTGTTAAGAGCCCTCTGGCCATTCAGTTCTACTACATCATCTTCAGCTTATCTGAGAGAATTTTCCATTTCAAAGAAGGCAACCTGACTTATTTTCATTTAGCACCTACTTTTTCCTATATGAGAATTTAATGGTATTTTTTTAATGAAAAAAGAAGAAGGAAGAGGAGGAAAAAAAGGAAAGGAAGGAGGGAAGAAGAAGGGGAGAGAGAAAGGAAAGAAGGAATTAAGGAAGGGTGCTATGGGATGGTCTGTATGTCAAATCTGTTGCTCTGATTGGTTAGTAAATAAAACACTGATTGGCCAGTGGCCAGGCAGGTGGAAGTATAGGCGGGACAAGGAAGAGAAGAATTCTGGGAAGTGGAAGGCTGAGTCAGAGAAACTGCCAGCCGCCACCATGACAAGCCGCATGTGAAGACACCGGCAAGCCACAAGCCACGTGGCAAGGTACAGATTTATGGAAATGAATTAATTTAAGCTATAAGAACAGTTAGCAAGAGGCCTGCCACGGCCATACAGTTTGTAAGCAATATAAGTCTCTGTGTTTACTTGGTTGGGTCTGAGCGGCTGTGGCACTGGAGGGTGAGAGAGATTTGTCCTGACTGTGGGCAAGGCAGGAAAACTCTAGCTACAGAAGGGGAGAAAGAAGAGAGAGAAAGAGAGGAAGGAAGGAAGGAAGGAAGGAAGGAAGGAAGGAAAGGAAAGGAAAGGAAAGGAAAGGAAAGGAAAGGAAAGGAAAGGAAAGGAAAGGAAAGGAAAGGAAAGGAAAGGAAAGGAAAGGAAAGGAAAGGAAAGGAAAAGAGGAAGAGAGGAAGGTAGATAGATAATTGATCCCTGGCTTCTTCTTCCCATTCAAGTACTAATGGGAATACCATGTACTTATTTAACATCAGGACTACCTAAGCAATGGGACTAAGGTAAGACCTATTTTAAGACACTTCCACGCATCTAGAACTCAGTATCAAAGACCAGTGGTCTCCATGGGAATCCATACTGGGAATGTTATGTTGGAGCTATAAAGAGAGCCACCAAACCTGGAGACTAGCAGGAATTTGACAAAGGGCTGTGTGGTGGCCCAATCACACCTCTTCACTGTACCCCTGCCCTGGAGTCAAGGTCAAAACTTACTCAGGTGGCAACAGAGACTCCATGTTCCTGCCCCTGCCTTCTTCTGCCTATTACTTTGCTTCTGTCTTGATCTTTACACTTGTGTTTTCTCTGCCTGGAAATGCCCCTGGCATTACACAGCCCTTAGTCAAATCCCTGCTAGTGTCCAGGTTAGGTCGCTCTCCTTACATTCCCAACATACCTTTCCTAGTCCAGAGTCCTACTGAAACCACAGGTCTCCAGGCCTGTCCCCTCCCCGACACTAAGCTTCGTGAAGTCGGGGAACGAGATTTATCTTCCTATGGTGCTGCTTCGGTTGAGTGTCTGCCCTATCCCCTTAGCTGACACACAGGAGGTATTCAGCAAATATAGAAGCTAAGAAGGGAGTAAGGACCTGTCAGAATGGCTACGATCAAAAACACCAATGACAGCCAATGTTGGAGAGGATGTGGAGCAAAGGGAACACTCCTCCACTGTTGGTGGGAATGTAAACTTGTACAACCACTGTGAAAATCAGTATGGCAGTTTCTCAGAAAATTAGGAATCGAACTACCTCAAGACCCAGCCATCCCACTCTTGGGCATATACCCAAGGAATGCTGATTCATACCATAAAGATACATGCTCAGCTATGTTCATAGCAGCACTATTTGTAATAGCCAGAACCTGGAAACAACCTAGATGCCCGTCAACAGAAGAATGGATGAAAAAAAATGTGGTACATATACACAATGGAGTACTATTCAGCAGAGAAAAACAATGAAAGCATGAAATTTGCAGGCAAATGGATGGAACTAGAAAAAAATCATCCTGAGTGAGGTAACCCAAACCCAGAAAGACAGTCATGGTATGTACTCACTCATAAGTGGATTCTAGATATAAAATAAAGAACAATCAGACCACAACCCATAGAACCATGGAGGCTATATATATGGCATGGAGGTCCCTAGAACAACTGTGGCTTATAATAAATTTCAGTTTTACTCAATTATTGAAAAAAAATAGCCAAATGAATGGAAACACATAAACTATGAACCAAAGGCTGAGGGGCCCCCAGCTGGATCAGGCCCTCTGAATAGGCCAGACAGTTGATTGGCTTGATCAGTTTGGGAGGCAACTAGGCAGTGGGACCAAGTCCTGTGCTCATTGCATGAGTTGGCTGTTTGAAACCTGGAGCTTATGCAGGGACACTTGGCTCAGTATGGGAGGAAGGGACTGGACCTGCCTGGACTGAGTCTACCAGGTTGATCGCAGTCCTCTGGGGAGGATTTGCCCTGGAGGAGGTGGGAATAGGGGGTAGGCTGGGGGTAAGGGGAGGGGGTGGGAAGGGGGAGAATAGGGAACCCATGGCTGATATGTAGAAATGAATGGTATTGTAAAATAAAACTATTCAGTGAAAGAAAAAAAAGAAGAAGAAACAGTAAACAGCAAAAAAAAAAAAAAAAAAAAAAAAAAGACTATTGTTAAGGGTGTTGTTTTCCTGATTTCTTTCTCAGTCCTTTTGTCACGTGTGTATGGGAGGGCTACTGATTTTCGTGAGTTAATTTTGTACCCAGCTGCTTTGCTGAACATGTTTATCAGCTGTAGGAGTTCTTGGTAGAATTTTGGGGGTTGTTTATGTGTACTATGATATCATCTGCAAATAAAGATACTTTGACTTCTTCCTTTCCAAAAAAGAAGAAGAAGGGAGTAAGGATAAGCGAAAAGATTTTTCCTGTTGGCTGTGCCTAGAAAGCCAATGCCAGCCAACCTGGATCAGGAGTCACTCATCTCAGCCAATTTTTCTAATAGTACAGGGTTGAAAAAAAAAATGAGAACTTCTCTACAGTATCCCTCAAATAGATTTTTTACTTACAGGTTCAGAAATAGATCTGCCCACTGGTGACCTCATTCAACATTTTTCCTTCACAGTAGCCCCCATGTCAGTGAGGAAGGGAGGAGCTGGCTTCCTGGCCACAGTCAAGCCTTGCACATTGCAGGCCCTAAGCAGCATGGCTAGAGGCTAATTGGCAGGCATTGCCTGCGGAAGCTGGGAAGCATGGTAGCCTGGTGTCTAAGTGGCTTCTGGCTTCCTCCTTCCAAGCCGTGACTCTGAAAAACTCGTGGATTCTGACATCTAGATCCTCATCTGAAAATGTCAGAATAAAAGTTTTTCAGTCTGCTGTTTCTGAAGGCTGGAGCCAACTGAAGCCTAGCCAGGGAAAATGCTAACGGTCTGTGGTCAGAGTGTGGAGGAGTTTATGATGTGACAGATTCAGGCACTAAAGTGCCTCCTAACCCAGACTATTCAAAATTAACAACTACAAGGAATTTCCATCAGTATCACCACCCAGACCTTCACTCAGCGGATGATAGCACACAAGATCAGACAGATACTATTTTCTTCTGGAGATGAATCTCTAAGATGTCCATCCATCCAATTCTGCTTCCCACCACATCCATGGCTCTTTCAAAAACATATTATGAATACAGATAGGCTCCTCTTCATGCTCCATGGACTTGCAGGTTATTTTGAGTTTCACAAATCAAACACTAGTTTTATATTCGTGGTATTGCTTCTCGGACCCTAAATACACTGCATGAGCCCCATGGTAACATCTCTATAACACAGAAATTCACAGAATATGGATATGATTTTAAAGCAATCCCAACATCTTTTTCCAAAAGACTTCACTGAACTCACTTCACAACAACTAAACTTTCCAGTGAAGACATACATACACACACACACACACACACACACACACACACACACACACACACACACCACTCACTCATTCACTCACAATATGTGTCTCCATCATTTTCCTACCAGATGCATGGATCAGCATCCAATCTATACATGTGCTTAATCTTCCTTGCACAGAAGACCTGCTTAAGCATATGCTACAGGTTTGGAGCTACCCAAGAACTGACTCGTAACCTAAGCAATTTTGCGCTCCTTGAAGGAGAAGAAAACTGATGAGCATATCCTCGGCCATCCATCCTTAGGCATGCCCAAAAAATGTTCTGCATCAAATCACACATTCTCCCCAGATGTGATTTTAAAGGTCAGCTCTCCAATGCTCAGATAAAAAATGAGGTTTTTACTGACTTACAAATGAGCTGTGGGTTGCCACTACCTTAAGAGGGTCATTTTATTTTTATCCCTACATTACCAAAAGCAACACCTTCTCAGACATTAGGGCTAACAACCTTACACTTACTGATTTCTTTCCAGGCAAGACCATGAATTCTAAAACATTGTGTGTGTGTGTGTGTGTGTGTGTGTGTGTGTGTGTGTGTGTGTAATAGTGTAATATTATATATATATATATATATATATATATATATATATATATATATATATGGAAACTTGGGGGGAATGCATTTTTAACAGGAAAAAGCAGTTCTCAGCCCTCCATTGCACTAAAGCCTTTTACTTTATGCTTTCAACATGAGGGCCTGTTTCTTTCCTAGTCACTAACCAATGCCTACTCCTGTCATCCTCTCTCACATTCACAACTGACACCAACCATCTGTATGTGTAAAGGGGGCTGAAAAGATGTACCCCCTGAATCTGAGTCCCTGTCCCATGATGGGTCGACAGTAATTGAAACTCTAGACAGCAGTCAAGCTCAGTTGAGCTTCCATCTCTAATAATAATCGCCACCGGTTATTGGAGCCTACACTTCACGAGACACAGGATTGAGGCTTTACATCATGCTCGCGGCAGCCCTGAGTGGAAGGCACTATGGACGTAATGTCATGTGGATGTCTGAGCACACTGACTATAAATGAGAACCATAGTTCAAGGGCAGCCTCCATATTAATTCTGGGAAAGTTATTTTACCATTCTGTATCTTAGGGTCATTGGAGAGGGAGGGGGGAAGAGGGAGAGAGAGAGAGAGAGAGAGAGAGAGAGAGAGAGAGAGAGAGAGAGAGAGAGAGAGAGAGAGAGAATAACATAAAAAAACACCTATTGAACTCTTACTATGTTTCAATGCTAAACCCCCCATTTTACAGATAGAGTTACTGAGACTCAGGTTAAGCAGCTTTGCGAATTTAAGGGACCATAAAGATGGGTTATAAGCAGATGATCATGGCCCCTAACTCTGTACAGTTTCCATTATACAACGATGTCTTCTTTCCATTCCCAAAGTGACTGAACACTGTGGGACACTAGAATTGAGGTTCTCGACAGTGGAGTTCACAGCACCAGAACAGATTAAGGCCTTCTAGCCTGCCCACAGCCATCCTTCCAGAGACTGCTCTGGAATGGGTGCCCTCGCCATCTTGGATGGGACCCCTAGATCAGCTGGGTATCACAATACAGACCTGTTGGAAGTCAGTGAGAAGCACACACTATAATCCAGCCATGAAAGAAACTGAGTCACCTGGGCCTCACTGAGGGGATACAGAATTGCAAAGAGCATAGCTCAAGAGAGCCAAGACCGTGACAAATGAGGTTAGGTCAGAAGTATAATGCACCATTTTTATAGTTTAAAAGTCATATTGCAAAGCATAAAATAAAGTAAAACATAGCACTAAACTACAGCAATACGTGTTTGCATTTGATTTAGATGCATTATTTTACAGTCACAAGATTAATTCTAGATCATTGAGAATTCATGAGACAATAAAAAATACGATGACTTGAGATATTTCTGTTCTACTGACAAATGATTTTGCCAATCTCTCTCTCTCTCTCTCTCTCTCTCTCTCTCTCTCTCTCTCTCTCTCTCTCTCTCGCTACTAGGAGAGCTGATGTTTTATGGCTTCCTGGGATGACTATCCCTCCACTGGCCTTCCCTTTTCCTTAATAGGTGCAGAAAGGAAAACAGGTGGGTGAGTGTGAAGTTACACTTGGCCCCATCTAATGGAACAAGAGCATCTCAGCTCTGGCCATTCGTCCCACTGCACAAAGGTGATCGGATTGCCACGGGGCTGCTCTTAGTGGGAAATCTGGGAATCAAGGCATTTGTGTGATACCTCCTGGTGAATAAATACAACTTTTAATTTAAACAAGATGTAGGTGTGTATGTACGTGCAAGAATATAGTTACACAAACACACAGACACACACACACACACAGAGATTACAAATCAGCTACTTTGGGTGTACTAGAAAACCTTTGTAAAGAATCAGAATCCAATGCCCTTTTACCAGTGATAGCCTTGACTTTTTCTTAGAAAAAAAATATGACTTCTTAGGTTTGAGAAAAAGAAAAAGCAAGCAATCAAAAAGAAAAAAAAAGCCTCTGTAATAAACAGCTCAACATCAAGTGTTTCTAAAGTAAATCATTTAAAGGTACTTCCCCACTTCGTTCATTACAAAGAATTTTTTAAACCTTGCGGGTTGGGCATCAACATAGGGCCCCTGTGTGCAGGTGTGAAAATGAACCCAAAGCGCGTCCAGCACCAGACAACAACCTCTTTTGGCTCTCATCCAACAGCTTCTTCATATAGTTTGATATTAAATTCAGTCATCTTCCCTCCAAACAGCAAACACCTGGATGGGGTTATCAGAAGCAGGAGCTCGTGTAGAGGAGCAGCCAAGACCTGAGACCCCAAATTTATTGCTTTGTTTGGTTATTAAGGGAGGGTTTCGTTGAGCAACAGCATCACTCCTGATCTGCCTGAGAAGTTCCGCCAGGAATTCATATTTCACGCACTCTCTCTGGCACAAACAATATTTTCTCATTTATTTGCCCAAGCTGTGTCCTGTGGCTTGCCTTTCTCTGTTTGCTCAGGGGAGGTGTGCTATTAAGTCCTAGGCAGCCCCTCCATCTCCAGGGAGAAGCTTGACATCGTTCCGGCGAGACTTTCCTTCTATTATTTATAGATAAAAACACTTTACATTGTAAAATAGCAGAGCAGCCCACCCACCCTAAAACCCTTTTATGAAATAAACTGAACAGTCTGCATTTCTGAAAGACAAAGCTGGGGTGCTAAAAGTTAGATTACCCCAAGGTCACAAGCAAAAGTGGAAACTCTCCAGGGGCCTTCCCTGTGTGTGAGTGCTGATACGGCCACCTGGATGCCTAAGAGCACAGTGATGTGAAATGGACTAGCTGGCACTATTTTAACACAACAGTGCCAAGCAGCTTCCCAGTGCATTAGCCCATCGATTTTCCAGCATCTCTATGACATTAGATAGTAGTATTAGTCTCATTTTAAAGATTATGAAATTGGAACACAGGAGACGGTATTAAGATTCTCTCCTTGGCTAGACGCTAGTCTTTCTCAGCCAGACCTCGACTTGTAGGCTTCCATGTTCATCTCTACATTCTCCAGTTTTAGCAAGAAACTTGTTAGTTCAGTGTAGCCAGATTCCCCCATTTCCAGAATCAAACAGGCTCCTCTCTCCCACCATCTCCCAGGCAACCTCAGCAACCGTCCTATAAAATCAGAAAAGCCAGAATCCATCCTTACTCCTCAGGATTCTCTTGGGAATGTTCTATGCAGTGACCACCACCTTTCTGCTCCTTGGCTATAAATTCCCACTTCTCTTTTTTGTCTTAGAAGTTGAGTTTAACATCTCCTACTCCAAAGCCCATCACAGTGCCCTATACTGACTAGGATACCAATGAGTCAGGTTTGCCTTCACATTCTCTGGCAAGGATCATAAATAATATTTGCTTTGATGATACCCAGCCTGCAACTGACAGAGCCTAGATTTGGACCATAATGCCTACACTCTGAATGGTCCACTTCACTCTACTGCCTCACTTGCTGGTCCCGAAGATGCTCAGGCTTGGGAAAGACAAAGTAGAGTTGATTTGGCTCTAGAGATCCCAGGTCCTCCCTTAAGGTCTACTAGTATGAGCATCTTGGGGGGCCAATGCTATGAAGAAGCTTGAGAACTCTCATCTACTGGTGTTTATGATTGTACTCAAAAAGAGAATAGGAAGAGGTAAAGACTGTCGAATTGGACAAATTATCACTTACTGATGGGAACATGACTGATGAAAGATTGGCAAAATATGTATGGAAAACAGGTTTTTAAATAATATGTATCTGCTCATTTTTGTTTGAAGACCAAAAAAAAAAAAAAAAAAAAAAACGAAAACAAACTCATCATGTGACCCATGTGATGGTCACAGAAACACATTGCGACTTAGCTGGGTAAAAAGTTACAAGGCCTGGCTTCCCAGGGTTTTTCCAGTTCTTTCTTCTGTAGATAGAGGAGACAGGCTTTCTCCGGGCAGCACAAGTATTTGATAAATGGATGAACACCTCGTTACTCCTTCCTCCAGAGCCAGAAGCCGCTTACATTAAGTTCTCATTCGATGTGGCAAAATGACTTCTCAGGAAAAAAAAAAAACGTGAAGGCCATATGCCAAAATGCTAAGTGTGGTCATTGCCACTGAGATATTACAAATGGCCTGTATTTTCTTCCCTTTCCCAGTTCATTTTTTAAAATTTTTTATAATGAGCATGTGTCATTCCTATAATAAGAAGGAGAAACTATGGCTTTCGTGAAGACTTTGCAGTAGAGGAATCATTAAGACAGCCAGCACCGGCCCCCACTTCACCGCTGAGAAAAGGGTGTTTTTATGGACATTGTAAAGGACAGACTTGCAAACTCTGGGAAGAATAATGGAGCGCCTCTTGGTGATTTATTCCTTCCCACCCTAAGTGCATTTCTCCCTTACACCTAGTCTGGATTTCAGCTTTCAAATGACAGTGTTTCCACCTCCGGTAAGACCTGTCCTGAAGTTGCCATCCACCCACCAGAATTATTCTACAGATAGCAGTCCTTACAGAGACAAGCATGTCAAACTGCCGGCGAATCGTGACATTCCTAAGAAGCAAGCAACGAGATTTGTAATCACTGTGGGTTCGGTCTCACATCGAGTGTCTTATTGTGCTACCATTCACTGCGGTGCCTCATAATGTACGGTAATACATTTTACATCTCCTAAATGTACTCTGAGTTTTTATATCACAGTTCAGAAGAAGGGCTTTGAAAATCCTTTTGACTCCTTTATTTGAAAACTACATTTGTGGAATGGGGTAATTAAATTCCTATAGTTTAATATAATATTACCTCCACTATTCTAGCTGATAAAGAAAAAAAAATCCCAACCATCTTCTTTCTCCTTTTGCTGGAAATGGAATTACACTGCAGATATTTCTGTTAATGCAAGTTAAGATCCTGAGAGCCTACAGCATTGTAGTTAAACCAGAAACCTCTTTCTCCGCTCTATCTTCATGGAAATTAAAGTGACTACAGAAATCTCCTGCACTTGATGAATGCATTCACACTTTGAGAAGAAAAAGAAAGAAGTCCTCGGTGTCAAGATTTTTAAACCACAGTACGATCTGGGGAACGAGGGGGCTTGAAGTGACTTTAGAATTCTTTAACCAACACGGTGCTCCTCAGTTGGGATTTGTCAGGCAATGAAAGCCAGTGTGGCTGTGCCCAAGTAGGGTACCAATGATGTTATGGTCCCCGAGACAAGGGTAGGTTATCTTACTTGTTCTTCACCCTGCACCAAGTGACGGAACAATATTCCTTCGGAGGCATAAGGAGGTCAGAGAATTTGCGCCTAACCTGAGGACAAGTTAGGAAGTGATGAAGCTGCCACTCAAGCCAACTGTGAAGACTTTAAGTTTGGATCCTCTGCTCTCCATGGTGCTTTGCCTCTTAGGGCACTTAGGGCTCAGAAATCAATATTTCATATTGATACCTTGAATTTCTAGAGGTGTAGCCCACTGTTTGTGCATATTAATAAATCTGTATGATTTTGTCTTGTTAATCTCTATCATGACTGAGCAGACTCCAATGTTGAGCCTTCCAAGGGAAAGTCGGGCAGGGAGGGTAGGAAATTTCATCCTTAGTTAGGGATTTAGCTCATATAGAGCTCTTGCATGGTAAGGGCAACGGCCTGGGTTCAATCCCCAGGACCAGGGGAAAGAAAGTTAGATGAGGATAGATTTCCCCGGGCTACCCACCAGACATCCCAAATATCCTCTTCATCAAAGTCTATGGAGCACCGCGAAGTCCAGCCATTGAATGTGGGGTGGTGTGAAGACACGTTGATGTTAATATAGAATGGGTAGATTCAGTGTTCTCTCAGTGCTCAGAGAATGATGTTGCCATGGCAACTCTGTTTTTTTATAAGTTTCCAAATATCTAAACTAGGCAGTCTATGTTTGTTTTCTTTTCTCGGCTCTTATATGATGGCTCTTGGAGGCCCCTGGGATATAGTTATAAATGACCGGGAAAGATCTGAGTTACTAAAGTATACAACTATTTCACACTACAAATAGATTTGTTCCTGAACAAGGTGGGCAATGCAGGGCTCTCATAATATGAATCAATGACAAACCCCCCATAATAGCAACAACACACATCATAAGTAAAACACAAAGGGACAGAACAAAACAGCCTTGGCCATAATATTAAATGTTCTCAGAAGAGAATTAGTCCAAAGAAAGCACGGCCTCGGGGCATCTGGACAGAAAGAGGGATGCAGAAAGACAGTCATAAAAACCATGAAGACAAGTTAGTTAAGGAACTAAAGCATTGCTTACAAGATGATTCTACTTTTCTATATGCACAACAGATATAAAAGTGAGCGTAATGAGTTGGAATAGATATTATTAACTTTTAATTAAGTTCCTTAGTAATAACTTGCAAACTGATGGTCCACCCAAACATCTCAATTAAGGATGCAGAAAAGCACAAGCCTTCCAGCTCTTTGTCAGCTTTGTTATCAAATGACTCAAACAGCTGAACCAGTGCAGAACTCTACACGGAATAAATAAGCCTGAGGCTTAGTCGAGCTTTCTATAAAGAGACTAAAGTGGTCATTTTTAATGTCATCCGTGTTCAGGAAGAACTCCAGCTCGACATACGTCTTCCAGCATCCTAAGTTTCTCCACCCACAGGCAGGTGTGTGAAGAAAAGACAGTTCAAGAAACAAGTGGGCCGGGTGGCGGTGGCGGCGGCGGCGGCGGCGGCGGCGGCGGCGGCGGCGGCGGCGGCGGCGGCGGCGCACACCTTTAATCCCAGCACTTGGGAGGCAGAGGCAGGCAGATCTCTGTGAGTTCGAGGCCCACCTGGGCTACAGAGTGAGTTCCAGGAAAGGCGCAAAGCTACACAGAGAAACCCTGTCTCGAAAAACCGAAGAAGAAGGAGGAGGAGGAGGAGGAGGAGGAGGAGGAGGAGGAGGAGGAGGAGGAGGAGCAAGTTGGTGTACTCAACAAACTGCAAATATCAGTAAGAACTTCATTAACTAAAACTAGCCTTGTAATGACACTTATAATGTGAACTATATTTGATTCTCAACTTAAGGCTAATTATACATTTCAATGCTGCTCTCAATAGAAAAAAAAAAGTACAGGTTAGACTTAGAAATTCAAACAAAATTTGATAATAGTCATCAAAGCCCCAGCTAGTGCAAAACTACTTTAGAAATAAAGTATTTGTTTGATAAGGAAAGTACAAACAGAACTCAGTGTGGTTAATATCAGGTCGATTTTTACTAGAAAAAAAAAAAAACTTAGCTGATGGTCAGGCCTCCACTTAGAATGAATTCTACCATTTCAGAAGACAGTCTAGACTTTTATCTCCTAAGACTGTGCTTCTTAGAATATTAGTAGAGTGGGATACCAGTGTGCAAAGGGGGCCACTGTTCAATGCCTTTTCTCCATTCTCAAGTTCAGTTTTCCCAAACTTTAACTCCTTCAAAACGGACCTTCATCTTTCAATGTCAAAAAAAAAAAGTTTGCCAGTTGAAATCATCCCCTAAACTAACAAAATGAAACCCGATATTAAATTAGCAGTATGTGCTACAGCCAGTGGCATCTCAGAATGAAGGAAATGTGGCAAACTTATAAAAATTAACTTCTTATCACTTGTGGAGACTCACTTTGCATGATACCTTATGATAAAAAAAAAAAAAAGGTTCTAAAAAGTCCTGTCATTTAAAGCAAAGCTTTTTGTTTGCTTGGTGTTTCCCAAACTGTGCCCACGGATGTTTGTTTTGCACGAGGCTCACATTCTGGGAACACGTCCTGGGAAAAGACTGTTTATCCTCTCATCGCCCTTGGCTGCCACTCTCCTCTCATCAGCATTATCAAAACCCAGTAATAAAATCCCTTCAATCAGAAAGTGAAGGTAAACACGTTTCAGGGTCAGCAGAACTGAATGGATAACCTAAAACCCTATATAGATGGGAAATTCCAAATAGGCCAGAGGCCAATTTATTCTGCTTAGGAAACATCTGTGTTCAGATTGATTGCTTCTCCTACAGATGATGCACCGCTTGGTCTGTTGCAAATGCCAGTTATAATGTGAGGAACGAGCTGACAAAAGAAGCCTTCTGCATCATAGGGCGGGGTGCACCGTTTGCTGACAGATTCCTACCTACATCTTCTAACTTTGGGTGGAAGGTGGATTTTCTAAGGCTGGTTCTTCAGTTCCCTTGACCAGTACATGACTGTTTGCACATGACTGTGCAGCTGAGTAATTGCACTCACAGACAGAACAGTGTGGTACCAAACAGAACACCAGTGCATGGCCCATGTCATTGTGAGGGTCCATTTTCAGGATGCACAGCAGGAAGTTTTATAACAAAGAGGATATCCTATGGTACTAGTATTTACATAATAAGGCTCCTGGATATACAAATGAGGTTGAAAGATTACTGCGTGGCTTTGGAAAGTCATACTGGAGCACTGCCTAACCAGCCTACCTTTCTTCAATGTCACTGGTTTCTTCTGCTACCAGACTGTGAAGGTGACTGGTTTCAACTTGGCAGATCTAAAAATCAACTGGAAAAATGGACTTCTGAGCATACTTGGGGAAGATTATCTAGATTAAGGTTAGCCTCTGAGAAAGTCTATACGGGAATATCTTGATTATATTCATTGATGTGGGAAGGCCTGTTTAAATTGTGAGCAGGACTGGTGCCTGGGCAGAAGATCCTGAGCTAGAGAAAGACAGCTGGGCACTAGCACACATACATGCCTACTCTGCTTCTGCACTGTGGATGCTATGGGACAGCTGTCTCAACTTCCTGTTGCTTTGACTTCCTGCCATGATGGACTGCACCCTTGACCTGTGAGCTGAAATAAACACCTTCTCCCTTCCATTGTTTTTTTTGGGGGGGTTGGTTTTTTGTGTTTTGTTTTGTTTTGTTGTTTTTTGTTTTGTCATGCTATTTGTCCACATGCATGCAAATGATCTCTGCCTGGCAGAGTAAAAGAACATTGAACCTTGAGATTGTAGCTTTGAGCAGGGCATTGTAGTGTATTCCTATAATCTCAGCAGTTCCAGAGGTAAAGACAGAAAGATCAGAGTTCATGACCAGCCATAATTATGACAGGACCAGTCCCTGGGCAGAAGATCCTGAACTGTATATGGTAGAGAATTTACTACATAGTAAATTCAAGTCTAGCCTGAGCTACATGAGACTTTGTCTTGAACAAACAAAGAAATTATGACTTTATTGCCTACAGAAACAAAGCATTTTATACCTAACTGTGGAGTTCTACCTTGTGGTGCCTATCAGGTCTCAGTATCTCAAAAGTTGCACTTGGTTCAATAACCATCCTGCTGTCCTACTTTTCCCATACTAATGAACTGAATACATTTTGGAACATGCTCAGGAAATATGTATGAAAATCATGTTTACAACCATTTGGGGTTATAATTCAGAGCCTGTGGGATGGCTCAGTGGGTAGACACACTTCCCAGCTGAATTTCATCTCCAGAACCCACATGGTAGAAAGAGCCAAGTCCAATGAATTGCCCTCTGACTTGCACATTTGTACTATGGCACACACACACACACACAGACACATGCACATGCACGCACGCACGCACGCACGCACGCACGCACGCGCACTTACACACACACACACACACACACACACACACACACACACACAAGGGTAAATAAACAGATATAAACAACTTTTAAGCTATAATTCAAATCAACTTGCCTTTCAACACAATAAGATATTTTATTGTAGTAGCCATCTCTTCTCAGAAAAAAAAATATATTCTGTTGTCTAACAAATAGAATTGTATAATTGGGGATAAATAGTATAATGCAAAGATAAATCTTACATGATCTTGTTCTTTAAATGTGGTACAGTCTAGCATAAAATCTCACTTCCTAAACAAAGGCTGGCCACTTTGATTTTACAGTTCTGTTTCTGCTTATAGATGTGATTCATTGCCAATGGACATTTAGTTTTGTTTTAATTTTGCATCTAAAGGCAGTTGGGCATACTATATTTTCTCCACTTCTCCACAGACTCTAAGGCTTCTTATTAGTTTATATCAGGCTGTTTCATAGATGTTTGCTGCCTATCTGGTCACTGAAGGCATTTAAGTTTACAAACCCAATGTACACACTAATGTATTAAATCCACCTTAACCAGCAATGAGCAGTACTTTATCTCAAAATTATAACACGTGCCATGTAGCCCTAATTGGAAATATTTTTGCGTATCTGTCATGCACAGACCTGGGACAGTTATGCGGAGTAAGAAAAGACTCTAGCAGCCAAAACTAATGGTCTTACTCATTATCCACCAGAGGGCAAATTATTTACATGTATAACAATGCATTTGAAACACATTTTCCAAGCATCATCATCAATTTCTTTAGATACAAAAGAGGTTCATTTAAATGGTTCTCAGGGACATAAAAACCATTGCCCACAGAAAACAGCAGAGATAGCTTCATTCTCGAAACTGAGCGTTATTAACATGTCAAATAAATACCAGGCAGAAATAGAGCAAGGGGATGCAGCGTCTACAAGCAATGCAGCCTGAACCGTCTCTAAACCAGATTCACATGTCCAAAAGCAGCCTTAGCCTCAACCAAGTCTGGCAGTGCCAATTAGCCTGAGTGGATGCTGTTTTTCCCTTCAGACTGATTTGTTGACAATGCGTCCCAGAAAGTTATTAAGTGTCTCCTTTCATGAGTCATAATTCTTCTTTTATACGTGCTTAAATTCACTATAAATAAGGAAAAGCAGGCACTATATAAACACCAGCATTAATAATATAAATCTTACCTAGAGTATATGGATAATACCGCCTGCCTCACAGTCTATATAAATAGCCATGGCTGTAGCTCCCCATATGTCCTCTCTGTGGATTTTTCTCCTTTGGTACATCTTATCTCCCATTTTCACCTAGTGTTTCTTCAGGGGACTTGATGCAAACCAGTTTGTGGAGTGGATTAATAACCGCTCTCTTTCTCATCAGGTGTAACCAGCCACAACTCCTCCCCAGCCCTAGGACTTCCTGCCCCTGCCCGTGAGACTTGAACTCTTAAGCTCATGGTCTTTACAAATGAGTCCATTTGCCTTCCAGCCTCAGTGTGTGGCTTGAGAGTCATTAATATGCGTGTTATCCAGCAGACTGCTTATCCATCGTGTACTCTGAAATGATCTGCTCAAAAGCTGTGTTGTCTCCCAAAGACCTCTTTCCAGTCTTTTCCCATTCATTCCGGTTTTCACTAAGAGACGAGCAATAGCTCTAGGTGTCAACAGCCACTGTATTATCCATTTCATAAAAGTCACCAGCTTTATCACAGTGTGAGCATCCTTCTCCGCATTCACCACGTCACACAGAAAATTCTTTCCAGATCCTTTTGTGGTTTGCCACACTTCAAAGTAAGCAACCAATTTCCGAAATTGGAAAGCATTGGAACTACAAGGCTTGTGAGAAACTGAAAGTCTGAGGGATTTGTGATGGGAGGGTCAGGCAATAGTAATAAAAGAGAAGTGAGGAAACCAAGCAAAACGGAAGGATTAATATAATAATCCAGATGTTACTAGATGTGTGGGCCTTTTTCTTTTTTTAAATAGGGTAGTCCTGGCTGGCCTACAACTCATTCTGTAGACCAGGCTAGTCTCAAACTCACAGAGATCTGCCTGCCTCTGCCTCCTAAGTGCTGGGATTAAAAGCCTATGTCCAGGTCTTGAGATGGGAAGATTACCACAAAGAAAAGTGGACACATACACACATACACACACACACACACACACACACACACACGTCTCTACTATATTGGCAGAGATTCAAATTTTTTTTTCACTAAAGTCCTCTGTAAGCTTACATTCTGCTTTTTACTGTTCAAAACTAGTGCAGGATTGCAAGCCGGCTGCGCTCCTCAGTGGGCTCTTGACCCTCTCTCCCCTGCCGCCAGTCACTTCACAGTTAGAAAAGACCGTCTTTTCTAGACGCTGCCCTCGATTATGAACCCTAGTCTCCAACACTGTCCTGGTTAGTTTTCATCAAGTTAACATGAACTAGAGTCACCTGAGGAGAAGGGACCACAGTTAAGGACCTGCCTCCATGACGCTGGCACCTGGGCATGTTCGAGGGCTATTTTCTTGATTAATGATCAATGTGGGAGGACCCCGCCCATGGTGAAAGGTGCAGTTCCTGAGCAGGTGGTCCTGGTTGTATAAGCCAGCTGAACAAGCCAATGGAAAGGCAGCCAGTAAGCAGGGTTTCTCTACAGTTCCTGCCCTGGCTTCCCTCAGTAGTGGACTGTGATAGGAAGTGTCAGCCAAATAAAGCCTTTCTGCCCCGAGTTGCTTTTGCTTAGCATGTTTTATCAAAGAAACCCATATACAAACTAGGTGCAGTTCAGAGAAAAGACAGGGGGGAGGGAAAAAGAGAGAAAAAGGCAAAGGAATATAAAAAGCGGCCTAATGAACTCTACCAATTACAAGTGTTTTAATGTATGGAGCTAAGACAGCCAAGGATATTAGGAACCAAATAAGAAATTTTCTTAACAAAGAAAAGTCTGCCTGCCCTTGTAACAAAGGTTTCAAATTATAGGTATTATATTTTCCGTAGAAAATACAAAAGTAGAA
Organism: Peromyscus leucopus; assembly: GCF_004664715.2. Classification (NCBI taxonomy): domain Eukaryota; kingdom Metazoa; phylum Chordata; class Mammalia; order Rodentia; family Cricetidae; genus Peromyscus; species Peromyscus leucopus. The sequence goes on along the minus strand of NC_051078.1, from coordinate 15,378,261 downwards.
ACGAAGACTCATGCTCCCAAAGCTATCCAGGCCCTAATCCTCAGAACGTGTGAACATGTACCTCTTGTAGACATTATTAGATAGATGGGTCTCTCTTTTTTTTTTTTAAACAGGGTAGTCCTGGCTGGCCTACAACTCATTCTGTAGACCAGGCTGGTCTCAAACTCACAGAGATCCACCTGCCACTGCCTCTGCCTCCCGAGTGCTGGGATTAAAAGCCTATGTCCAGGTCTTGAGATGGGAAGATTATCACAAAGCAAAAAAGTGGAGCTCCTTCTACTCTGGCTTTTCTTTGAAGAGAGAAATCTATCTCATGATTCCCACGTCGCTAACAAAAAGAAAGAGAAGCTAGATTGAAAGAGCTTGGTGGGGATTTTTTTATTTTGTTTTAAAGAAAATTAGGAGCGAGCTGGGGAGACATCTCAGTCAGTAGAGTGCTTGTCTTGGAAGCACAAAAATCTGAGTTCATTCTCAGAATCTGTGTTTAAAGAAAAATAGATAGTGAATAAGAAATAAAAATAAATTTAAAATAAGAGATTAAACCAATAAATAAAAACAAAAATAAATTTTTAAATAAATAATCAAAGGTCTGGGCATGGCAGTAAAGTACTTGCTTGTAATCCCAGTACTGGGGAGGTAGAAATGGGCAAACCCCCGCTAACTACTTGTTGAGTTTCAGGTCAGATAGACAATGCCTGAGGAACAAGACTTGAGGCTGTCCTCTGGATCTCTACTCACACATATAAACATACAAACACACACACACACACACACACACACACACATACATAAGAAAATGTGTTTCCACTCTTTATCTGTATATATGTGTATGCATATTGCATGCATATGTGTAAGTAAGTGTGCCTGCTTGGAGGTCAAAGGTCAATGTTAGGCACCTTCCTCCAGTGCTTTCCACTTTAGTTTTGAGGACAAGGTCCCTCACTGAACCCACACCTCACTGACTGGCTAGATTTTCTGGCCAGCAAGATTCAGGGATGTCTGTCTGTCTCCCACCACAACCACCATCACAAAGCTGGGATTACGGGGACATGCCACTGCACCTAGCTGATAGCTGCGTGCTGAGGATTTGAACTCAGGTCCTCTTGCTCGGATAGCGAGCACTTAACCCACTGAGCCATGTCCCAGCCCTGAAAAAAAAATATTTCTTATTGGGAGTAAAGAGTATTCTTTCAATATATAACTGTGGCAAACACACTCAACTGAAGACTGCCTTTCCTTCCTGGGTGGCTATCCTCATTTGAGCTTTCTGTCCCTGCAGGTCGGTGAGCTTCCAAACATCTTTCTACTCTTAGACTCTGAAATAATGAAACAGTAAGGTGCGTAAGCTTCCTAGATTTGATTCTTTAACATCTTAAACACGACATCCAACCCTGCCTTTCCTCTTACATCGCTTATCTGGGGAAGACCCTTCCTGATATCATAACATCTAGTCAATCTTTTCTGGGTTTGTGCTTAAAATAACTGTTGAGCCTGAGTTCCTTAATGCTGTCTCAAATCATCTCTGATTATAACCATATCAACTTGTCAAAGAAATAATACCAGCTGCAATTCCTACTATACCACAAATGTACACCTTTTACTATGACAAATATTTCTACAGGATTCAGTAAACCACAGCTATAGTGCAAATCTAGCC